>NC_139678.1:115320036-115482536 GCF_964106915.1 Podarcis gaigeae | reverse complement strand
GTGGTGGTTTGTCAGAGCCAAAGGCGTGTGACGAAATAATGCCGAGAAACATTATTTCCGCCCTCCTTTGCATTGAGTCCTTTCTTTGCAAATTAAAGTTTCATTAAAAAAAAAAAAAGACACGTTCGTTTGTTTGTTTTTAAACTAAAGTACCCGGAAGGTCAGTGATTCGAGACAATGCCTCACCTGCCAATAAAGTTTCAAGTATTTCCCAGATAAATTGTGGACTATGGTGCTCGGAAAGCAGGAAGCTAAAAAATAATAATAAAAAATAGAACGTAAATCCCTCGCCCTGTTTCCTGGACGAGTATTGCTGTCAGTCTCACACTCCCTTCCCTTTTTACTGGCTGACCCTCAGCTTTCTCATTTGTTTACCGCCCTCCCTCTAAAAAAAGAAGAAGAAAGTAGCCAGCCCCTTCCAGTTCAAGAGGGCAGGAGCAGAAGGAAACCATAATAAGAATCGCGTTTCCCCCTTCCTCTTCTCCTATAAAGCACCCGGTTTCTTTGCCCATCAGTCGCCACAGGCATCTCTGTGGCAAATTTCTGCTGGGTTTGTTTGCTTCGTCCTCAGCCAGATCCCCACTAAATGCAGGAATTGGGGTTTGCCTTTGATATATATATATACTTTATATATATATAGGTTTGTTTTAAAAGATGCCCAAACAATGTGTTTGGGTTGCGCAGCTGGCACAAGCGCCGGCCTTCGAGATGGCTGCTACTAGAGCATCCATTGGCCACGCTGGCTTAACCTACCGCTCAGCAACAACTGGGCTGGCCACAGGTTAGCCATCCTTTCTGCAGAGGACCAAGGATAAGGTGCTGCTTAGATATCCAGCCGTGCTAACAACCGTCGGCTGCAGGTCAGAGGCGCCCAAGAGCAGTTCCCATTGCTGCCAGCAGGGGGAGCGAGGCAGCACCCTCCGTAGCTTGGACGGCTGCATTGAGTGCAGAATGTCTAGAAACGATCGTTCTCCAATCCTAACAACTGTGGGTGCTTGTTGGGTGTGAGGAGGGGGAGGAGAAGAGAGGAAGCACAGAATGTTAAAAGGCCAGTATGTTTGGGGATGCTCCCCACACCTTCCTCCTCCAACCACCCTCTCCCAGCAGCCATCTTTTTAAATCAGGGCCGTGAGAACAACAGCAAAACAACAATAATTAATTATAGTACTTTTAAAAAAAACACCTTTTTGCTAGAGTTCCAGTGTATGCCCGCCCCTCCCCTCCGTTGTACAAAACGGTTCTCTTCTGCCCTCAGCCACCCCGGCTCAACAGCGCCTCCCACTGGCCGCCGGGGTGGGGGGGCTGGCTAGTTATCTGGTCAAGGCGGCCTCCTCCCGCTGGTCTGGGGAAGGGACGGCGGTCTTGCTGAGCACGGCGGCCGAGTAAGGCAGGAAGCCGCTCTCCGAGCGCTGCGAGGCGGCCGCCGCCGCCGCTCCGGCCGCGGTGCAGGTGAAATCCGAGCCGGAGGCGCGCGATCCCAGGGCTGCCGCGGCCGCGGCCGCCGCCGACTGGCTACTGTGGCAGCTGAGGCAGGAGCAGGGCGCGGAGCCGGCCGGAGGAGCCGTCGAGGCTGCTGCGGCGGCGGCCGCGGCTGCAGCTGCAGCGGCCGAGGCGGCGGCGCTGCTGTTGAGGCCGGCGGCGGCGGCTGCGGCGGGCGACTGGTAGAGGCCCGGGTGTCTGAAGCTGCACAGCAGCTCGGGCCGGGAGTAAGGGTGCGAGAGGGCGCGGAAGGTGTCCAGAGGGCGGATGGAGGTGGCGAAAGGTGAGGCGGTGGCCCCCGACGCCGCAGCCGCGGCCGCGGCCGCCGTCACCCCGACGTGCGGGTAGTAGTGCAGGGGCACGTGGGAATGGAACGGGTAAGGCAGGCTCCCCGTGGCCGCCGCGTGGGTCATCATGTACGTGTAGAAGCTGGGGTCCGCCGGGTGGGGCCAAGACATGGCCAGCCGCTGCCTCTTGTCCTTCATCCGTCGGTTCTGGAACCACACCTGGTGGAGTGCGGGGGAAGGGGGGGAGACAGGGGGAGATGTGGGGCAGCGAATAGGGAAGTGGGGAGGGACACACAGAGGATAGGACGGCTTAGAAACAGCAGCAGATCCACAGCAGCGCGCCACGCCCCCTCCCTCTGCCGCGGGGTCAGATGCGAAGCCTGGCGTGGCCCTTGCGCCACGAGGCGCAGCTAGCAGTGCTAAGCGCCCTCCTGGCCAGGGACATTGCTTGCCCCACATGGCCTGAGTTAGGTTTTCGAACCAGCCTTAAACCTCCCCAACTTGGCTGGCCCGCTCGATTCAGGCTCTCTCGCCGGGCTCCGCGCTTCTTCCGTTTGAACTTTTAGGCCGCAGAGATATTAAAATGGTTCTTTGCCTCTCCTTTGCGCGCCGCCGGGGTTGGGAAACTTTACCCTGCCGAGCAACCATCTCTGAGAAACTACGGTGGCTGCGCTGTCTCCGATCTCAAAAATGAAACCGCTCCCCCGCTCCCATTCCGTATTAAAATATAATCAGGGATGTCAGCCCTCTCTTATTTCAATTGAGCCTAATTCAGTGGAAGCACTGGGTTGCTGTTTTTTCAAAGTTATCATTTTTAACAAACCTTCATTAATAAACCTTTTTAAAAAAAAAAAATGACCAAGATTGCAGATCAAGTTGCAAACCCTTATCAACGCTACATTTATTTTCAACGACCAAAACAGGCAATAAGTCTCCATATCTGCTTATTGAAAAGGCTGAGAGTTCTGCCCAAGGAAAATACCCTTTGCAACGAAATATATGGATGTTTCTGGTCTTCCGGTTTACCTTGGCTCCCTTTCTGTTTATCCCATAGCGCACAATATAGCACGTGATTCAAAACCATTCATTCCGGAGCGATTTGGTCCGGCTACAGAAACCAAATGTTCATGTTTTTTTAAAAACCGTAAAAGCCAAACACGGTTTAATTATTGCAAAACTATTAAGGCTTCCATTTCTCCCGATTCTTTGCGGTGTCGAAGGTAGGGCCTTCTCACCTCAGACTGCGATCCTAGGCACGTTTACCCGCGAGTAAGCCCAGTGGAACATAGTGCGACTTACTTCCAATTAAATTCGTCCAAGGATAGAGCGCAGCCATTTGCCTCTTCCTCTCAGATGAGGTAGAGAAGAATCAGCAAATGGAATAGAAACCATCTGAAGGAATAACGGCGTGTGATCCATTTCTAAATCGACTCGAGTTATTTAAAAAAAAAAATCACATTAACTGCCTTTCTCCTATTTTTTATTTTTTAGTAAACCTTTTGAAAATGCGAGAAACAATGGGAAAAGACTATCTGGAGGTGGGGGAGAGAGACGAAGTTAAAAATAGCTAAACAATCTCGTGGGAAGAGTGGGATTCTCTGCACGTTTATCTGGTGCCTTTTTCTATTCTCCTTGGCCTTGAAGAAGCGGAGGCGTCAAACGCGGCCTCTTTCGCTGCCAGCAAGGCGCAGCTGGACCGAGGCTGGAGCTCTGGTGGTTTAAGAACCCGAAAGAAAAACAGCGCGCGCGCAAAGCCAGGCGCCAGCCGGCAGCCTCCCTCGCCTCCCGCAGCCCCGGCTTGCCCTGATACACTACTGTACCTTGATGGTAGTCTCCGGCAGGTTGAGAGCCGCGGCCAGCTCGCACCTCCTGGGCCGAGAGACATAGTTCTCCCGGTAGAACTCCTTCTCCAGCCGAGCGATCTGCTCCCGGGTGAAGGCGGTGCGGTACCTCCGCACTTGATCCGCTCCGGAGCTGGAGTTCCCCAAGGCGCTGCCGCCGTGCAGGCTGCTTAAACTGGAACCCGAGGACGAGGTGGTGGTGCTGGGCGTGGAGCTGCTCTCGGAATATCCTACGGAGCAACAACAATGACAGCAGTGAGAAAGCATCAAAGAGCGATGGCTCTTCTCCAGGAGAAGAAGGGATGAGCTGGCGGGCGGGTTTCAACCAAGCGGCAGGCGCCGCTGGCAATCTGGGCTCTCCCTGATAATTAATGCTGGCTGTCATGGATACAAATTGCCGCTGTTAATAGAATCAATAAAAGTTTCTTTTCTTTCTTTTCTTTTCTTTTCTCTTTTCTTTTTTCAACACGGCTTCATAAGCAAACTAGACGCCTTCTTGTGAAATAAATAAATGCAACTCTCTCTGCTCTGCGGAGCAAATTAACCGAGGGACAAAGTTAAGGCAGGCGTTTTCCTAAAAGCGTCCCTCCAGCGGAGACTTCGCTCGTCTTTTCCTGTCCCTGCTTCCCTTTGCTTTTTATTTCGTGGGAACCAAATGGTGTCCCTAAAAACCCAAAGGCATGCCAGTTCGCACTGTAAGTGAATTTTCTCGTAGGATACCTTTGGGCAAAAGGTAAACAGCCCGCGCGTCCTAGAAAGATTGATTCGTGGTTATAAATTTGCAAGTTGCCTCCAGTTAGGATCTATTTCCTAACGGACGCTTCGAAAAAGTTGCTACGGCGCTTTGAGAGATTAAGCTGTATTAACTGTAGGATCGAAGTTAACAATGCCCAGAGAAATACTATTTTGGCTTTGGGGTGGGGCGGACATAGCGGGAAGGAGAAACACCTAATGCATTAATAATAATAATAATAATAATAATAATAATAATAATAATAATAATAATAATAATAATAATAACAACACATAACTGCATTTTTAGTGAAAGCATCAAACAGAAAGTCAGACAGACACACAAAAGAATCTTCCTAGGAATAGAAACACGCACTGGACTCTAAATGCAGCCTCTAACTGCCGTGTTGAAGATGCCCCGTTATGAGCTGTATTTTATAATTACACAGTATCAAAATTGCTCAAGAAACACCTGTCTACACACTCTGGTTTTTTTTAAAATAATAATAAAAAACGGTGCAAGTGGCACTTCGTTCTCCAAAACAAACAGAAGAAATCTTGTGGAAGATATACTCAGAAGGTGTGCAACGTTTGGTGGTCACAAATACACCATGACAGTCCTGTTCACTTCGGCATAGATTATAGAAACTCAGCGTGTGCAGATAAGTCTGGAGATGCCTTTAGCACCCTGGATAGACTGCCTGGTCTTGAGAAGCACAATAACACGCCAAAGAGGCTTCCACATTTGAATATCCATATTGTACCTGCCTGTTCCATAAAGGACCAGCTGACGATCCCTTGGTATTTAATGTGCTGCTTAAAATCCTGATCTTCTCCAGGAAAAGCTGGAGGGGGATGTCAGAGTGCCTTGGATTTCTCCCCATCTCCCCCCACCCAAGTTCTTACCCCAGTAAACGCCCGCTTTGGAGTGGGGTGGGGTGGTGGCGCCGGGGTAGACGGGGAGAGAGGGAGAGAGTTACCTTTGTTATTGTTTTCCTTCAGCTGGGAGGAAGTGAGGCTGGCGGGGGAGCGGAGCGCAGAGCAGCCCACCTCCACGTCGCTGTTCATATCTGCCTCTTGAGCAACTTCTGAGTAATGGCTAATCTTCTTCCTCCCTTCCGAGGGAGGCAGCTCCGAGGTGGCGACGCCGACGCCGCTTTCGCCGCTCTGGTGCTGGAGGTTGAATAAAGTGTCTATTTCGAATTTCCCTTTGGCAGGGATGTCCCCTAAAGAGGTGTGCAGAGAAGCGGAAGTCAGTCTCGGGCTCAGGCGGCCGCCGTGGGGCGAATTTTCGAGGGCCTCCAATACCACGTTGCCAGCCGAGTCGGACAAATTCGCCAGCCTTTTGCCAGCCGTGGGGCTGTGCAGCCCTCGTTCCATCAGGATCATCTCTTTTCTTATTCTTTCCATCATCTCTCAGCTCTTTTCCCCCCCTCCTTGGGAAAAAAGTGTGTGTATATATATATATATGTCAAGGTTGCAAAGGGTTCGTCCTCCTAATGATGAGCCGTGCAGCAGGGGCTAATTCGCATTCAGCCCGTCGAGTGTCTCTAAATATTATTATTACCTCTTTTGGAAGGGGAGGCGTAAAAAAAAAAAAAAAAAAGGCGAGATGCAAAAGCGAAGGGAATGACTGGTCAAAATGACCCATACATCCTTCCTAGCCCCGAAATGTCATTCATCACGAATAGGGAGCGCTCGTCATTAAGGTACGGATGACGCTGGTCGAATAATCATTTATTGTAACAGGTTTATAAGCAAATAAATACAAGCTCCTGTCAACGGATAATGAAGGCGGCTTCGGAGCAGACAAATAGATCCAGGTAGGGAGGCAGAGGGAGAGAAAGAGAGAGAGAGAGAGAGAGACCCGGAGTGAAGAGAAGAGCTGCGCTTGTCCTTTGCTCGATCAGATCTTGCATGGATTGCTCTGGGGTTTGGCCTCTGGGGTGAAATTGACAGTCTGATTAATAAAACGAGCTGAGCAACATTTCCCCCTTCATTTAGGTGCATCATTATGCTCTGATTCCCCCCTTTCTTTCCTTTCCCCCTTTTTGCTTTTGTGTGTGTGTGTGTGTGTGTGTGAGTGAGAGAGAGAGCGAGCGTGTGCGTGTGTGTGAGCGCGCGCGCGCCTCTTGGCTTCTTAGCTCCTAACGATGCAAGCTTCTTTCTCGTTTGTCCTCCTCGGACAGAAACACGGGGGCTAAATGACAGGGGAGGCTTTGATTTCTAGGGAGGAGGGTTTCTCTCTCTCTCTCTCTCCCTTAAAGAGAGAAAAGCTGCCAAGGTGTGTGTGAGAGTGTGAGTGTAAAAGAGAGAGAGATCCTCCATTCAGTCCACTTTTAATCACCTTTCCTTCCTATTTAAGAAAGCAGGCATCCAAGGCGTCCCAGGAAGAAATCGACTCGCCCTTTCCACCGGGACAAACACACACACACACACGGACTTCCAGACTTAAATAACTATTTCTGCAGATACATACCAGCCCAAAAAGAGCATCTATCGCGAGCTACAGCCTGTGCGCGCAGCCATTAAGAGTAATCCAAGGGGATCTCAGCGTTATTTCCTTAACTCATCCACAAACCATATATATATTTGTGTCTATGCGTGGTGGTGGTAGTGGGTAGGCGTGCGGGGGGTGGGGGGAGGGTTGTTTTTTCCCTTCCCTTCCATAATCCTGTTTATTGACGGAACTAGTCTAAAGTCCTTCCTTCGCCTCTGGCTCAAAATCCTCTCCTTGGTGGAATGACGGGAAGCAAAAACAAAAGGAAAGAAAAGTTCGGCGGAATCTTAAAGACATGATTCAAAGCACCAGAGAGGAGTAAAAAATAATAATAAATTTTTAAAAATTCATTAATATATTCATTCAGCCTTTCTCTGCCTAGATTTTTCTCTCCAACCTACTCCACCCCTTTTAAAACGAAGCCCTGATATATATATATATATATAAAACGCTTTTGGTATATAGCGAGAGCCGCCATTCTCCTCGCCCTCCTCCAACTCCCCTTCCAGCCAACCTCCTTCCCTTGTGTAAAGTTACCTGCCTCTCCGTTTCCTCCCCTCTCTCTTTCTCGGTTCGGAGAGATTCCGGGGAGCAGCCAATCTCTCTCGGCGCCCAGAGGAACGCGGGGGCCGCGATTCGCCGGCCCTTCCTCTCGGAAACTCTCTCTCCGGCGAGAACTTTGATGGTAATATAATGACGCCGAGGGCAAACGAAGATAAAGCCGGCTGTCATTAGCATCCTGGGAGCACCTCCTCGAGAGGTACAGCGCCCAACCTTTTTTTCCACCCGAGGAAAGCCTTGCTGTCGGGGGTTTCCCTTCTCTCCCCACCCCCTGTGAGATTCTGCTAAAGTTTATATTTCTGGCTGTGGGTGGAATCCGATGGAAATGCCTCTCCCGCGATACGGTAACACCTCCGCCACACACACCTAGAAAAATGCTCTCTTCTTTCAAGCCTGGTGCTTGATCTGATACGAAAAAGCTTCCTTTGAAAAGAAACAGGGCACGATCCAAGTTAAACGAGGCTGCAGCCCTTCTGCATACTCACCTAGGGTTAAGCCCCATAGGACTGTCAGGGGCTTTACTTCCAAGTAGATGCGCAGAGGCTTGCGCTCTGAAGCCCTTTCAAATCCCGCTGATTCCAACAGTGGAGAGCTAAGCAGGTCCGCCATTAAAATGTGTTTAATTTCTGACTTAGACGTGCTTTTAATGTGCATGGTGGTGATCCATTTCTCCCAGATGTTGGGTGTACCCTGGATAAAGTCCAGGGCTCTTTAGCCAGAGGGCAAGTAAAGGGCATTGGTGCTCTCACTTGCGCGACCCTGATAAGATCCACTTTCAGTGTGCTTAGGATGGTGTTTCCACAGATTTCTGAAGAACACCTGGATCCTACATAAAAATTTCCCCTAAAGTGACTCAGAAGTGTTTGTGTGTGAGAGTGAGAGAAAGAGAGAGAGTGAGGTTTGGTCCAAGATCCTCTTAAAGACCTCATGGAATATTAACATTAAATTGATTCTACACATAATAGCCAGATTTTTAAAAAATCCAAACCCCCCAACTCTGTTAGTTCCTGTGTTAAGGCTGTTGTTGCAAAAGCAACGAAGGCCCAGTGCGCACCGCACCTTCAAAACACATATTTAAAGCACATAACTCCCATCTCACAAAGAATCCTGGGAACTGTAGTTTGTTAAGGGTGCTAGGAATGTCAGCTCTCTGGTGGGCAAACTACGGTTCCCATGATTATTATTTTTGGGGAGGGGTGTGTTCTTTAAATATATGGTGCGCAGGCAGTCCAAGAGCCCAGCGGCGCCTTAACGTTTATTACGTCATAAGCTTTCCTGGACTTGAGAAGCCAGAGGACTCTAAGCCATGAAAACTTCCGCCACAATCAGTGTGTTAGTCAAGACTCTTATCCATAGATATGTAGAGTTGCAAGGGGCCACCAGGGTCATCTAGTCCAACTCCCTGCGGTGCCCAATATGGGGCTGGAACGCACAGCCCTGAAATTAGGAGTCTCTTGCTCAGTTGCTGACGGAGCTATCTTCGTTGCTCTTGTTGGGTTTCTTCCCCTTCCCAGGTCAAGTGTTCGAGATCGGTTGAGGCTCTCTAAGGGGGTCTGTTGTTCATTAAACCCCATCCAACCAATTAAGGCGAGCCTTCGGTGGTTCCCCGAAGTGCGAATTTCGCTGTCGAAGCCTGGGTGCGTATTACAACAGGAAAGGATGAAAATGGCAAACAAATTGGAAACAGAGCATGCGCTTGTACGTAGAGGCGTTTGAGAACAGGATCTCCTATTACTGAGCAACATTCAAGGTGCAAAAATTGCATTTCTGTGCGATCATCTATTGCTACTATTAAAACCCCTCCCTTTCTCAAAAGCACACAAGGAAGTAGAAGCGGATAACGGTGCGGTTAGGAATTAACCTCTTCCTGTCTGATTGACCAGATGCCCCTATCCTGACAAGCGTCCCAGAGCCCACCCGGTGACTAAACTACGACGACAGCAGCAATCTGCTCTCTGGCAGTCAGTCTCCCGTTTTAAACTGGAGCAGAAACCAGTTCCGAGTTGTTGTTTTTCTGAGTCCACACAACTCTCTCTCTCTCTCCCTCCCTCCCTCCCTCCCTCCCTCCCTCCCTCCCTCCCTCTCTTTTGCTGGGATCCTATAAAAATTCCACAGAACTTGGAATCCGCCAGATTTCCGCGTGAACGCTCTTGACTGTAGACTAGGCCTCCGAGTTTTGCATATCAGAGGATCGCCAGCAAAAGAAACCCTAAACCTAATAATAATAATAATAATAATAATAATAATAATAGTAATAATAATAATACTATAAGAGCGATGCTGTCCTCCCTAAACAGACAAGAAACACGGTTTGGCTCTGGGCTGGAGAAGACATGCATATCGATTTCCGAGGAAGCTTTAGCCACCGCGTGGAAGTGAGTAACCGACCAGTTATAAAATGGGAAGCGGAAATCTGCGGGCGGCTTTATTGCTGTCGTTTGGCGCCCCCATCCGTTTTCTCAGCGGCGTTAACACGCGCGATATAATTATTTTGCTTCTTCTCCCGCACCCCCTTTCTTTCCCCAGCCTAAAACCTTCAGAAAACCGACATCTTCAGCACCCTCTCCTAGAATCACGAAGCCCCCCCCCCAACCTCCGAATTGATTTCCAACCCAGCCGTCTCCTGGCCCCTTCTCCTTTCGAGGAAAATAGCTGCGGTGCCGAGCGCGCGTTTCGAACTGAGACCCTTCAGCCGAAGAAGGGCTGCAATCGTCTGGACTCCCCAACTCCCCTTTATTAGTGTTATTTTATATTTTGCACCTTTTAAAGAATAGCAGTCCTCGGGTTTATGTGAGACCTCTTTCAAAGTTTGGCTCTCTTCTCGTGAGAGGGGAAAGTTTAGTGCGCGCCGTAAAAGGCAGTTTAATAATCATCAGCTAAGTAGATATTGCGTAACGACGCCGACCGCAGCCAATGGCAGCTGGTCATTACTCTCCAGAAAGAAAGCAAAATAATACTAATAAAGTCGTTATTTGATGTTTTATATTCCTAGACAACTCGATTAATGGGCTCGAAGGCTCTTTAGAACTATTCTTCGTTTAGGAAACTATTTCTGGGGGTTTAAAGTTGTTGCTCTTGTTGTGTGTGTGTATGTTTTTAAAGACATTTTAGAAATGGGGAATGTTCGCAGACAAATGTACAGGGCTGGTTTTGCTTGCACCGTGTTGACTCAGTTGTCCTTATAAGTTTTATGTAGCTGCTACGGCCTGAAGCCAAGCTTTAAAATAAACCCCTCTCAAAAACTGAGCCCTGAGACATCAAAGAATAAGCGACCCTTGTTTGTTAACTTTTAATTGAGGAGGTCTCATCCGACTTAATTGAAATGGAGCGCAGGTTTCAAGTGGGATAGAAAGCCCCGGCAGCTTTTAAAGAGTCGAAGTGTTCATAGGAAGGGAGGCTGAGTAAATATTTGTTTCCCGTCTTTACTGCGGGTCCTTTGAGGTGAACTGCATAGCGTTGCTTCTGGTGCAGGTAATAAACAGGGGCGTCCCAGCAGCGGAGTCTCCACACAGAAGCCTGTCTTGGAAGTTCTGGCTATGTTTACATCTGTCTAGACCCTCCAATGCCAGACCGTCTGGGATGAACTTGGTTTCACCGCGAGTGTCAGCAAGAACAGGACGGGTCAAACGGGGGGTCAAGCTCGCTTGGGTTTCTCTCAACCTCGGGAGGAGGGCGATAGGTCAGGTGCTCCCCCCCCCCACAAGAGGAGAAACCCGCGCCTTCTCCGTGGTATTATAGGGCGCTCAGCGCTCATAGGATTTTTAACATTCACCCTTCCAGGGTCCCGAAAGCGTTCAGATTATGTTTCTGCCTTCTCGTTTCACCACCGGGGCTGCTGCTGCACCCTCAGTTCTCAATTTATTCTGGCTGCGAGTACAGGAGCGCCCGTGGGGATGTGTAGGCGCACACACCCGCGCCAACCACGGCACGCTCACAAACACGTATAGGCGCAAAGACTGCACAACAGTTACGAAGGACGCTGGTATATAGGGAACACCGGAGCAGCCCACTTGTTTAAATAAATAAGCATATAAAACACACGCCCACAAATATCATATTTATTTATGTTTGCATATGCATATGTGTGCGTGTGTATGAGTGAGAGAAGTAGATGAGATATATTTACAAAAATGATAAATATAGGGAATCCAGAAACCAGTAGAAGAAGAGTTTGGATTTGATATCCCGCTTTATCACTACCCTAAGGAGTCTCAAAGCGGCTAACATTCTCCTTTTCCCTTCCTCCCCCACAACAAACACTCTGAGAGACTTCAGAGAAGTGTGACTAGCCCAAGGTCACCCAGCAGCTGCATGTGGAGGAGCGGGGAATCGAACCTAGTTCACCAGATTACGAGTCCACCGCTCTTAATCACTACACTAGCTCTCAATAGACTAAATAACATTCGCATCTGGGACAAGGACCACACGCAAACCTCTCCCACTGCCTCTCCAGTCACTCGGCCTGTCTGGCACCCCTCCCCTGGCTTTCTCCACACACACACACACACACACACACACCCTCTTATTTCTCTGTCCACTTCGTGCATCTGATGGAGAATTCTGCCTAGGAAAGCCACCATGAAACTTCTGAAGCTGCTTTTGCTTCCTTCAACATTCTGATAGTATAATACAAAAAAACAAAAAACAAACAAACAAACACCCAATAATAATGCAAGAGCAAAGACTCCAGTTGGAAGGCCAAGGTAATCCAGTTGATTCCCTGTCCTTGTCTCTCCTCTAATTAGAGGTAAGCGTTAGTTGTCGATGCACACGCGATTATCTATCCTGCAGTGCCTGGAGAAGAGGTTGAGGTTTGGTTGATTTATTGGAAGACAAAGGATAGAGAAGAATTTCTAGCATCTCCCCCAGCTCTCTTCCTCTTCTTCCTCTTGCAGTAACCGAGGTAAACTTTGAGGCTTCACGTTTCCTGCTAGCAGGACAGTCGAGCACAAACCGGCGTCCACCAACATTCCGAACCCTTACAGGAGAACTTGTAGGGCCATCTAGTGGTCAGGTTTGGGTACTTCCGGCTTCTAATGGAATGGTTGGAAGAACGTCCGACTTCAAATAAGAGTCTTCCATCTCAGTTTAAAGAAATAAGCCGTAGATATGTATTTATGTGTGCGTGTATGTACACAGACACAGAGAAAGAGAGACGCCGAGCGTGTGTTGAAGAACTGATGCCGAGGAGTTTTCTGGACTTCTGCGGAAACTTAAAACTGCAATCCGATCAGGGGTGTCAACTTGAATAAAACATTGGGGGGGGGGGACACAGGTAAGCCCCTCCCCACATAATCGATCGCACACCCCATTTGAATGCCAATGCCGATCAACTTTAGGGGCTCCTGGCCCCTCTTAAATATTTTATTTGGCTCTTAGGAGTTGGCTCCTATGAATCCGATACACAGTTACCTGTGAGAAAGCCCCGCTGAACTCAGTTACGTTTACTTCTAAGTAGACGTATATGGGGCTGCACGATTACACTTCTCTATTAATGCGTTCTGCAATAGCAGGCATTATCCCTGGTTTGCGTGCGATCCGGAAACATTCAGATCCATATCCATGGGAGGTTTTCGTGTTGACTTCTGTAGGGCGGGGCTCGCACTGAACTGGGAACTGCACATCAGCGAGGGGTATAATGCGCTTCGGGTACGTGCTGAAGAGGGCTCTAATATATATCTTGCAATGCTTATAGATGGAAACAGGTATTAATCAGCAAACATTTTAGCTGAATTATACTGAGGTGGGAATAACTCAGAAGGCTGAGATCCTATGCACACACACACAGAAACCTTTTAAGAACTAAAACGTTAAAGAAGAGCCCTGCAGGATCAGGCCCGGCATCCTGCGTTCTCACAGTGACCACCAGATACCCATGCGAAGCCGGCAAGCAGGACACAGGCGCAAGAGCGTTCTCCTCTCTGACTCTTCGGCTGATATTCAGAATATTGCCGCCTTCTTAAATGGCACCCGCTTCATCAGATGTATAAAATGTTGCCCAAAGTTCCCAGGTGAATGCGTACACGTGGGTGCACTTGGGAACAAGCCCCATGGTACTTAAACTTATGAAGTGAGCATGCATGGAACAGAGGTATTGCCAATCTCTGCTGCTTTCTACCAGTTCAGTCTGAGTTACCTACCTTAACTGCTAACTTCAGGATTTGCAGGCGAACTTTAGTTTGGGGTCGCAATCAGGACACGGTCCAGCCGAAGCCGTTTCTAAGAGAGGCTGAAGAGGGCGCTGACTTCTCCCGTCGAAATGAAGCGGCCTTTTGGCTGGACAGTAAACCAGGGTTGATCCACTGTTGATATGGCACAACCCCAACAAGTAAAACGGGATTTGTGAAGTTAGGCGGCTTTAATTTTGGAAACCATTCCTAAGTTCCCTTGAATTCAGCTGGGAGAGATCAAAACGCTTGAGAGACTTTCCCATTAAAAACCAGCGGGTCTTGACACCAATGCGTCTTACACCGTTTTGCACCGTCAGTTTTGCCATGCACGCCTAGTCTGGTGGTACACCTAGAAACGGTCGGTGCGGACGCGTCTGCCTTTTTTTAAACAGCGATTTATTCCTTTCTTTAAAAATCAGGATTGCTGATGTCAGCCTACAGCCACTTGCTTGGGCACAAACCTTACTGAAGTTGCCGCAGCCTTCTTCTTAGCAGGGATGTATAGGATCGCGCCGTAAGTCATAATTCAGACATTGTAATATGTATGTATGTAGCGGCAATATATCAGTGACACAAGATATGTAGGAGCTGGACCGCTAGCTTTTCTTCTTTACAGTTGTCTGTCCAATATACAGTGGTACTTCGGGTTAAGAACTTTATTCGTTCCAGAGGTCCGTTCTAAACCTGAAACTGTTCTTAACCTGAGGCGCGCTTTCGCTAATGGGGCCTCCTGCTGCCGCTATCGCGCGATTTCCGTTCTTATCCTGGGGCACTTCCTAGTTAGCGGAGTTTGTAACCAGAAGCGGCTGTTACCCGAAGCGTGTGTAACCCGAGGAACCACTGTAGTACAATTCAGCTACACCTCAGCGGACTGGAAGTTTATGGAAATAGAGGTAGTCAAAATCCTAACCACTTCAGAGGGAGAATTTTCACTGGATTGCAAATAAGCAAACAAACAAACAAACAAACAAATAAATAAATAAATAAACAAGCAAACAAGCAAACAAACAAACAAACAAACAAATACATGAGTGTGGTAAAGCAACCATATATTTACAATAGTTCCTCCCCCTCCACCCCCTCGTTTCCCTTGCTTACTACATTACTGAGGGCAACCCATCCTTTCTCATACAGGAGTTTGGGGGGGGGGGGGACCCAGCCGTTTTGCGCAAGTAGGACACAAAATTTGGTCAGGGTGGAATCCCTGAATTAGATTTGCTGAATAAACGGAATGACCTTCCTGCGCTGGTGATGATAACCACTTGCACCGAAGTAATAAATATATTTTAAAAGTCCCATTGACATAATTCCTAAACTAACTTATCCGCAATGCATTTTAAGACGCGGGTGATCGAAATTAAGGTCAAGACTTTTCATAAAGAAGATGAATTGGCAGCGGGCAGGACATTCGATCCTCTCTTGCGCACGAGGTTATCTGGCTCGGGTTTTTGTTGCGTGTCCCAGCAAGAGGCGGCGCTTCCGGGTCCACTCACTTGGAAACGGGTCAATTTAAATGGAGCCATTGGGAACTTGTGCTTAGGAGATAAAAGCCGAGGGATGTGCTTGGGGTGGGTCGCCGAAAGACTTAAAACAGCCTTTAATTAGGAAATGGCTCTGCATAGTGATTGTATTAGGTCGCTGCAGATATTAGGGAGGGAAAATGAGGTAATTTCTCCTCGAAGCACAAATCACAACTTCTTCGCGGGTGTGTGTGTGTTTCTCTTTTCCTAGGAAGCCTCTCGTACCTTTCACTGCGTCCCCAACAAAATCGTTTCTTCTGATGCCTGCGCCATTTGCAAATGGAAAATGTAAGGCAGATATGATGTCAGCTGCACACACGTTGACTTAATGCCAAAGGGGAGAGGGAGGGGACGGAAAGGGATTCCCGAAAGGGGGTGTTGCAAACGGAATAAAGCTCCGCCAGAATGCCCTGGTGCCTCTTCAAATATGCCAGTCTTGTTAGACAAGTTGTTTTCCGAGCATTGCCGCCTCCTCGTAATCTCAGCCAGCCATCCCCATTCCTTGCGCGCGCAGAACCATAGGTCAACACGACCCGGCCTGTCATTCTGCAGCACTAACCTGTGGATCATTGCAGCGGCTGTTGACTCCTCTGGAATGAGCCTCAGCCCTAGTCCGAGCAACAGGTTTTGCTCAAATGAGAATGGCGGCAGGGTGCTTTTCCTACCTACCTTACAAAGAACCTTTGCCTGGTTGACCTCATTGTTTTGATTCCCATTCGCGGTCTCCCGCCCCCGCGTGGTCAGACCCTCAGTTCTCCCCACACCTCATAAAACTACCTTATCACCTCGCTGGAATGGATGAGGTCAAGCCGTGTTCGGAATAGATGGAATAGATGGTCCCCAAAAAGTGTGGGTGCGGGGAGAGACTCCCCCAACCACGACCGCTGGCAGCGACGATCTCTCCTGCAATGAAAAACACTGAAGAACGTATAGCAAGAAGATAAGACACGATCCAGACACAATTTAACGGTCTGGGAAGCCTAATGATTCTATTGGAGGAAAGTAACCTTTAACCCTCTCCAAGGAAGACTGCAGTCCTTATGCCCCTAGGAGGAAGCACCATTGAACACAATGGGAAATATTTAAGTCCTAGTAAATACTGCCCCCGAGTAAGCCGGCTGAATCCTTTTCAAAGGCCCACCTCTGGCTGCATCGTGTCCGGAATGTATTTATCCTACTTCTGACTCAAATGTTGAGCAGGATTGCAACTGGGTTACATAAACACCTTTATCCTAACCACGTACATCCAGGCAAGCCGTAGAAAGGCTGCAGCCTGAATTTGGTGGCAACCTTATTCTGTTCCGATATTTCTATTATTTCGGAATATAAATGTTTCCTTAACTGTATGCAATTAAGGAAGAAAAGGGGGGGGTGGAGTTCAGCCGAGTAGATTTTTTTAAAATATATATTTTTTTTACGTCGTGCCCTTAGTAACCACTTCCTAATTACCGACTCCTTTACACGTCCTGGAAACAAACAGAAATCGGGTTTAGACAGGAGTGAACTTCGTGACCTTTGTCAGCTTCACTTACTGGCGCGCTCCGTTGATTAGGAGGATCGGCAGTCAGTGAAGTTAAGCGATCGAGACTTAATGAACGTGAGCTTGTGTTCGCTCTCAGCCGGTTGCTGCTGTCGTTATTGGCACGGCTTTGTCATTCCTCGCTCTTGCCTCGGAAACTGCCAAGAGTTATTAGGAAGGCTGCAAACCATGGCGAATAGACCTCTCATGACCCGCCCGGCCGGTTGCTGCTTCCATTTGCCGAGGGATTCTCAGAAGCCGCGGCTGCTGCAGGTTCCTTTCTTCTCAAGCGCCTGTCCACCCACACCCTTTGCTGGAGTCTTTTCGCAGTCCTAGTTCAGCCTTTCTGCTTGGATATAAATATCTCTTTCCACTCAGGGGGAAAGGAGCCACCCCCCTTTTCCTTACAATGGTTTAAGCACTTTTAAGACATGTTTTAAGACTTGAGTGTCTTTTAAAAGCATTTTGCTATATTCCAGGGATTTTCTTCTCTCTCTCATTCTTCCTACCTTCCTACCTTCCTTCTTTCCTATTCTATAGCCTGCTGATAAGCTCCTACAACCAGAAAGTCCATCGACCAGGGAGGGTAAAATAAGCGAGGGGGTTTATTCGATTCTATGCGCATCTAACACCCCAGACCCGCATACCTGTGCGATGCTCGTGGGAACTGCAGCTTAAAGAGCGGCCTTTAGGAAGATCCCCGGCAACTCCGGAAAGCCAAGGGGACGAAGTAAGGCTGCTAAGGTTAAATTTACCGGGATTTACTCTCGGGCAACCATGCCTAGGATCACAGCTGAAGCACAGCAGCTCGATCCTACGAATTTTGTCTCTGGACTAAAGTCCCGGGGAGGTTTGCAGCCACGTAGGTCGTCTGAGTAGATGCTGACACTGCGTTCAACGGGGCTTGCTCCCAGGTAGCTTTCTGAGAATCGAGGTGTAAGGAAGGCGTAAACAGAGCCCTACCTCGCCCGTAACCGCATAAATAAATAAAGAGCTCTGGCACTGTTTTCACTGTATGAAACCGGTGCGCACACTCGCATTTTAACTTTTCTGAGCTCCAGCTCCTGCTCAGCAGCAGGAAGATTCTCCTTAATCTTCACCCTCTTGAAAGCTGCACTAAAGAAGCCCGACGAAGAGACTTGTGACACTCAAAAGACAACTCTTTTGTTGCTTTTAGACCCAGGGCTGAACCCATCTGGAAACTAAGCAAACTCACCGGTTTCTTAGAACCCAGTGATTCAAATCCAAAGCCCAAGAAAGAGAATCTCAGATTTGGTTGCTAATGCAGGGATACTGCGGGCTGAGAGGTAGACCTACTGCCGTTTGTGCCTGTGCAATACACTGTTGCTGTGCAGAGATATGTCTATCATTCAAAATACATATATAATGTTATACGAATTAATGTATAATGGCCTCTCACGCCTATACACGTTCTCGGGCTCTTAACAATTAAGTTAGGCTGCAGCTCGAAAGCACTTAGTGAAACCAGTTGGGGGACGGGGAATTAATGAAACCAGTCCAACTTACTTAGGTGCAAACTGGGTTAGGATCGGTGTTCAGCTTCAAATCGTGGCGCCACCGGTGCATTTCGGACAAGTTACGCTTCAGGAAACTCTGGTAAGCACCTCTACCATTAAAACCCCATGGAAGAGTACAGTTTGGGTCGAGGCATCAGAGGAAAGCAGAACTAGGACAGATGAGCTGTTGTTGAGAACATTTCCCCCCTCAAATTACCGCCTGGTATCTTAGCTGGCCTGGGCGACCTAGAGCTGAGAACCATATCCACATAACATTTAAACGCAGCGTAGACAGGGTATATATTCCCGCCTAAGTCTCCTTCTTTATCTATGAATAGATAATTCTACAGAGGTCCTATACAGGGCCGAAATGTGCGCGCGTGTGCGTTCTGATATTCTGTAAAAAGGATCCCAAACTGGAATTTCTCCTTGTGAACTGGTTCGAAATTGATGTCAGCGCCCCCCCCTCGCCCGAGATTGTCAAAGAGAAGGACAAGGGGGAGGGTGGTCGGCATTTATTAATATTTCAGTCGTATTCAAGCCCCTCTTTCCCTGCCCCTCCTATTAGTCCTCCTCTTCTCCACCCCCGCCTCCCAAAAATAGAACAAAACCCCTTATCTGAGAACCGTAACTACCTAGGGAAACAAAGTTTAGAGAGGGAGAGGAGAGGAGGTGGGAGGGAGGGAGGGGTGAGGTCTCTCTCTCTCTCTCTCTCTCTCTCTCTCTCTCTCTCTCCCTCCCTCCCCAGCTCAGTTTCCCGGTGGCCGGGTTACCATCACGTGGGCGTGAGGAGCCAATGGGGGCTCCCTGCTGGCCCTCCCTGCGAAGCCAGGCGCCGCGTCCCCCCTCCCAGCGTGGCCTTAGTTTTTATAAACCATCCCGAGCTGGGGGCGAGCGAGGCCGCCCCGTCCAGCGCTCCGTCCCAGGCACCAGTCGCCCCGGCTACGGTGGCTTGGCGCGCCATGAGCTGCTGGGGGCCTCCGCCGCCGCCGGGCCGAGGCGAGGAGGAGGCAGGCCAGGAAGAGGAGAAGGAGCAGCAGCAGCAGCATCGGCGGCGCGCCCGCCTTCAGCGAGGCTCTTGGGCGCAGGCAGCATGAGCCGCGCAGGCAGCGGCTGGGAGATGGAGGCGCTGCGGGCAGACGCCGGCGGCGGCGGGAGCGGCGGGAGCAGCAGCGGCCGGGGCCAGTGCCGCAATTTCCTATCGCCGCCGGTCTTCGGAGCGGCGCCGCCGCCGTCGGGTCGAGCCGCGGGTCCCGCCGCCTCCTCGGGCTTCCCCTACGAGCGCTCGGGCTCGTCGGCCGGGGCGCGCTCGTCGTCGTCGTCGTCCGAGGCGGCCCCTTCCAAGGACTGCTCCAGCGGTGGGCCCCCGACGGCCACGGCCGCGGCTGCCGCGGCCGCCGCGCTTGGCTACCACCCGGGCTACCACCCCTTCGGCAACGGCTACTACAGCTGCCTGCAGCAGAACGCCGCGCTCAAAGCCTCCCCGCACGCCGCCTTCCCCGTGGAGAAGTACATGGACGTGGCCGGCCTGGCCAGCACCAGCGTCCCGTCGGGCAGCGACGTCTCCTCGCGAGCCAAGGAGGTCTCTTTCTACCAGGGCTACGCCGCTGCCGCCGCCGCCGCCGGCCCTTACCAGCACGTGCCCGCCGGCTACCTGGACGTGGTCTCCACCTTCGGCTCGGCGGCGGGCGGCGAGCCCAGGCACGAGACGTACATCTCCATGGAGGGCTACCAGTCGTGGACTTTGGCCAACGGGTGGAACGGCCAGGTGTACTGCGCCAAAGACCAGGCCCAGGGCTCCCACTTTTGGAAATCCTCCTTCCCAGGTATGGCACGGCCAGGTGGTGATCGCAGCAGCAGCAGGAGGAGGAGGAGGTCAACCGGACAGGAAGCTGACATCTGGGAGAAGTAGCTGCCCACCTAAAACTACAGGGAGGGGAGGGGAAGGAGGAGAGGAGGGGAAATTCCTCCAGCTGGTTAGCTACGCGCTAGACCTACCAGGAGCCAGAGAACGGCCTACTCTCTTTTGCAGCTCCCAGAGCCCCTCAAGGAAGCCCCACAGAAAGCCGTGGAGCGGATCCCTTAAGGGTCTGCGCTCTCCGTGTTCTCACGTCTTTGCTCCTGGGCTGCAGGGGTCTCCGGCACGCCTAGCCTGTAATCGCCTTGACTTTCAAAAGAACTTCCGACCCAGTAACTTAGTCTTAGGCTGTAGAGAGTTCTGTTGAACTCAGTGGGCATTAGCTTCCCAGTAAGCCTGTTCGACGTCCGGCTTTCATTTGTACACCCTCCCCAGGGTCCTATGAAATCTATGGGACTTGGTCTGCAATTCTCCTACCCACTTTCCAGGGAGAATAGCAGACCCATTGAGCTCAATGCGATTTACTTCTGGGTAAGATTGTACTATTAGTGCAATCATTGTCATTATGTAAACACTGCCCGTACAAAAGCCACACGGCAATATGTCGGGGCGAAAGCATTTCCTTCCCCCAAACACCCCAGACCTAAAACCCAAATCCAGGAAGGTCCCTTAGGCTTGCATTGGTGTGTGTGTGTTCTAACTTCCAGAAAAAGCATCGGAACGAGTTCCACTAAAATACTCGCTATTTATTTCTGAGCAGACTGGGTGAGGATCTCAGCCCTGCCGCCTGATCGGGGCGTATTTTCTCGGAAGTAAAGCCGCTCCTCACCCTTTACGTTACTCTCTCAGAAAGTCCCTCGCGGGCTTCTTGCAGCCTTCAGCTTTAAAATAAAATTAGATTCGCTGGAAAGTAATCGGAGGGACTGAAAGCCGGAGAGGAAATGAGTTGAGGATTTGAGGGAGGGGGGGGGACGATTTCTGGCCTTAATGAAGACGGGCCTCTCCGAGGCTGGCCGTGATCGTTTTACTATTGTTGGCTGCTGCAAACTTGCCCCAGAGCCCTCAAGCCGCGGGGGGCGCCGAGTATCCCGTGTCACCCATCGCCAGCCACATGCAAATCAAGCAAGGAAGATATTTCGAAGTTGCAACTTAGGAACCTGTGCGCGCCTGCTTGTTTGCTTGCTTGAGAGCGCAAGTGTGCCTTTCCCCTTTGAACCATATGCACTTGAGGAGTTAGAGTAAACCAAATAAGAAATCTTCACTGAAATAGCTGCAAACCAGCTCTTGCGTTGCATTGTCTCCAAAGAGAGTTGTCGGTCGTTAAGTTAAGGCATAAGTAGTACTGTAATGGTAAAAATAAAAATAAAAAAAATGGTTTTTTATTTTAACTTGCCCCTTGGTCTCCTCTTTCCGTAGGGGACGTTGCACTAAACCAGCCGGATATGTGTGTCTACCGACGAGGGAGGAAGAAGCGCGTGCCTTACACGAAACTGCAGCTCAAGGAACTGGAGAGCGAGTACGCCGTGAACAAATTCATCAACAAGGACAAGAGGCGGAGGATATCCGCGGCCACTAACCTCTCCGAGAGACAAGTCACTATTTGGTTTCAGAACCGCAGGGTCAAGGACAAGAAGATAGTCTCCAAGCTGAAGGACAATGTCTCCTGATCCGGGCCCAAATCGGTGGTTTTTTTGGGGGGGGGGGAATCTATCTCTATCTATAAATATATATAAATATATATTAATTGCAAACCATCCACTATCGGTTCAAAAATACTTTTGGAAAGACTTGAAATATATTTAATATTCCCCCCCCCCCCCGAAGGGAGGAACCTTGTTGAAGTACTTATAGGAAAAAGGTTTGCAATTTCTTTTTCGGATTTACTTGCAAGTGTTAAATTTCCTCTCCCCCCCCCCCCTTAAAAAAAGGTCATTCTCCTTCATTGTATTTTGGTAGGTTCTGTTCCCTTCCCCCTCCCACGAGGCCTTCCTGAAAAACCGCTAAACTAGCCTTAAGAATATGCTAAGTGCTAAAAGGTGTGATTATAGATAGATATGTATAATCTATCTGTATATATAGTCTATCCTTATCATCAATCTCCCGAATTTTCATAATGGACCAGAAGACAATAATTATGTGCAAGGGAGTTGTGATGATGACGTCAACGCCAAGGTAAATGAAGTCGAGGGTCGCCACTGACCTCTGACCTTAATGTGAAATTACTTTTTAAAAAAGAGGACTGCATTTTTCCTTCCGCCTCCTCCGAAACCGATCCCCACTGAGCTTAAACCGGAGTCAGGGGGTCCCAGTTTTGAAGACCTACCGTTCCAGGCTTAAACAAAGTTCATTTAGGGGAGTATACACTGTAGAAACGAGTTCGAAATTCGTCCCAAGTCCATCTGTTTAGAATGGGGCGGTTCTTAGGTTTATAAATAATCTTTTTGAAACCAACCCCAAAATGCATTGTGATTTAGGTAGCCCACCTCCCACACATTTTCTGCGGGTAGTGGGGGGAAATAATCGGTTGCTTTATGTACAGTCAATGGAGTCTGATTTCCTGCAGTAGTGAAAGGCAAGATCCGACCGAAAGGAAACCTACTTTGCGCACGGCAAAGTTAGTTCCACTAAGTCTCTGTCGGTTTGCTGCCATGTATGCTGGATTATTGGAACCAAACGTGGTTTTTTAAGTGCTTTAAATTTTGGCCGGATCCTGCCTGCAATTTTTTGAGGGGTGCGTGTGTGTACGCGTGTGTGAAGTGGAAGTGGTGATGTTGGGTTGCTCGCTGTTGCACGCAGTCTGCAAGCGAGGCTTAACACGTAAGCTCTTTTCTATTATTGTCGTACTAAGAGCTAGGGCACCTCACGCGCTGGGCTGAATTCTCAACTTAGTACAGTGGCCTGGAGTTCCGGGGTTTTTAAACCGACTGTGCCTAATATGTTTAGTTTGTATAAAGGTGTGTATAAATCGATGCGTATTTTTATATAAATATCGGGACGTTCTGTTAACTCTTCTGTTTTGTTTCCTCCTCCACAATCACAAAAAAGCATTCGCTTTTAACCCTTCCTGGGAACGGACAGGCTTCTGCTCAGAGGAGTGGGAGCTGGGGGTTGGTAGCTTTTGTTAACTACACTAAATGAAACGGGTGTTAGAGAAAGAAGCAATAAATGACAAAAAATAGGTTATGTTTTTTTTTAAAAGAGTCCTAGTGCTTTACGTAGTCCCAAGAGTTTTATTTCTTCTCCCGGTTGCAACAAGAGAGTGCACATAATCGAGCAAAAATTCCAGGCGCCGCGGAGGAGATACAATGGCGAAGTATCTCTTTTTCCAGGTGGGTTGTTGCGTCGCAGCAGATTTGCGCAAAACCCCAAAAAGGGAAACTCGTTTGGCGCCCGCCTGGTTAGAGGCGAAAAGTTTGCTGTGGAGTGAATCTGAATCCGACTCCCTGTTGTCGGTCTCCTTTCTTTAGGTTCGGGTAGGAAACGAAAGCCCTGCTGCCCGCACTCCTTCCTGCTGCTCCCATACTTAACTACTTGGTTAAACTGAGACCTCGTGTTTGGCTCTGCTTTGCTTTTGGGATACATGCAGATCTCACGGGCTGATAGCGTCGTTGAGGAAAGCGGCAGGGGCAGGGAGAGAGTGATCTGTTTCTTGAATGGACTTCAAGGGACTTAAGGCTACACAGCCCTCAGGAGCAGAAGCCCCTGAACTCATTTAATGATAAAGGATCATTGAATCCAGTGGGCGGGGCGGGGAAAAGGAAGTATTGAACTTTGGCCCTTGCGTTTCAAAATCGTTTCCCATCCTGCTCTCAAACTCTTGCTCTAAGGCTAACATTCGTTTTTACTTGGTTAAAAGGCTTGATCTCACAAGCTGTTAGACATGTTCTTCCTACACTACCCCGAATAAACGGATTTATTTATTTTCGATGCCCAGAGGGAAAGAAAACGACGTGTGTGTGTGTGTATTTGTCAGAAAGGGCCTGAAAAGAAAAGAAAAGAAAAGAAAAGAAAAGAAAAGAAAAGAAAAGAAAAGAAAAGGGTCTGTTTTCAAACAGTGAGCGTGTGTGATGTTGGGGTTTTGTTCTGTTTTTAAGTATCTAAAGCCATACCAGTGTAATATGTCTTATCCTTCGGTTTATGCTGAAGTAACAGATGAGTCCGAGTACATATGTCGAACACTTGAAATGCAAGTATTATATTTCAAGGGCCGTGTCCGTGTATTTCAGTTCACTACAAAGATTTGGGTCTTTGGAAATCTTCAACGTGTGCGCTGTCCCACTTCCTTCCCCGCGCCGCGTTTTGGACGCCTTTCCTTGGGGTCTGCGGTTTGGCGCTGGACGCAAATAGCTTCTTCTTTAAAAAAGAAAGAAAGAAAAGAAAAATAGAAGAGAAGAGAAGAAAGGAAGAGCATCTTTCTATGGTCATCTTTTCCTTTCCTCCCTAGATTCTGACACCTCTCTCGATTTAAATCCTACACAAAATAATAGCACACTCAACTAGAGCGGATGAAAAGTTTTCCAAGGCATGAACAATTTTTTTTTTAATGTTAATGCAGACAGGTAAACATACTCCTGAAATAAGTTGCTGCAAAAGATTATACTGATGGAATAAATATGTGTTGTGCTATATTACATTGTATATGAACTTACGTAACAAAAGTTGCAATAGAAAATTAGATTAGGCCGATGCACCTTAAATTGTAACGCAGCAACTCCTCCACTGTGGTCCTTAAGACGCGTCCAACTCTCCGTAGCATATGATCCGGACGTTCTTACTTTGACTGGATACTGTCCATATTATGTAGCAGCAGTTGGTGGAGGTTAGTCTGGGAAGGCTTAGGTAAGTCTTAGGTAAGTAAATAATATAATAGTGTTGTTTTTTTAAAATTTCTGGTATCTCCTCCTTTGGAGGGTGAACAATATTTTCACACACACACACACACCCATAAATACTCATAAGCAAATGAAATCACTGCTCGGCGTGCTGAGTTTGGAAATCCCCTCTTATGCAAAAGATAGTGTTAACCCTTATTGTCACTGAAATAAATCCAGACCTGTTTTCGTACTGCGCTAACTCACCTCTTTAACATCCAGAATTGAGTTGCAATTCTGTGGGAAGAAGCTCCATTGAGGTCAGTGGTCAAACTGACTTTCAAACAACTTTTGGGGTGCTAAAGTGATACGCTCTCTACTCGTGCCATGCGCTACTGCAAATGCAAGCGTAGCTGGGGTCCTAAAATCACTTTAGGCTGCAAAACGCGCGCCCCCCTTTCAGGAATTAATGAATGCCATTCAATTCGGCGCGGCTGGCTTCTGAGTGGGCATGTATAAGGTTGCCCTCGTCTCAGAATCACAGCGCAGGAAGCCCCGGGACGACTCAGTCCAGAGCGGAGGGGACCCTGGGGAATGAACTTTGAACTGGCTGCTGAATCAACAGCGTCGAAAGGGCTACCCGCACCCTCTTTGCTCATAAAGGAACCGAAAGTGTACCAAATGCCAAATTTAATTAGAAAGGCTGGCGGGAGAGAGCTGGAGGCGGGGGACGCTAACGGGTTAAATCGTACATATCTAATCTCTATTCCCCACCCCCACACGAAAGCTAGTAAAGTGCTGTACAAAATTCAGGCCTCTCTCCGAGCACTGTGCTTCGGCTGCAAAGAGACACACAGCGTGCTTTACTCCAGAGAAATTCCTTTGACTTGAATAGGTCTGCTCGCGAGTTTAAGCGTGGACTGCAGCGCTCAAGTGCAATTCAGAATTATCCAGGGCCGCCAAATCTAGCAGCTCTTGACCTCGTTTCCAGTTCCTTAAAAATTGGCTGAAGTCTTAACTATCTGGAGTAACGTCTTTTGTGTTAAGTGTGTGGGCAGCTAGCGCCTAAGCGGAGGCGGTGGGGAGGGAGGGTGGGAGCCGTCCGAAAATGCACGGTCGTTTGCTTGTAATCGGGAATCGTGGACCATATTTTGTGGGGCAAATTACACAAAGACCGCCATTGCGGCTGCGTGGGGTTGGTCGCTGGTTTCCTGCAGCTGCTAATCGAGACAGTTCAATATGTAGAACAATACTGCCATCTGCTGGACGAATTGCAGCATAGCCCTGAGGAGCTGAGGAGAAACTCTATTCGCAACCCTCCAAGCAATGTATGAAACAGAACTTTCATGTCGTAATTGAAAGGATATGCCCGTAAAATGAAAGCGGGAAAAGGGGGAAAGATGGATTCCTGTGGAATGTTCGCGCTTGGTTTCCTGGATAGCCAACACATTTTAAACTGTAATATTAAAATAAACACTCCAAACGGCCCAATTATGATATTCTTCATTCTGAAGCCTCAGCTTAGATAACTGAGGCTCTGTAATTGGCCCATTTGATTCATTGAGAATTACTTCCGAATATGGTCAGGAATATGGCCGGGCCATGATCCTAACCAGGTTAGGAAATAAAATAGCTTTACTCTGGTGCATGCTGTTTTTCCCGAGAGTGTCAGCCTAATTTTGCCATCTGCGGGCGTAGGTTTTACGGTTTGCTTACAACTATAGTTAACATTTCACTAATAGTGTTATTTCACCCAAGTCAGCCTATATTTCCTTCACATATTATGCCTGAATTGGTTAGCTAAGAGTTTACTGATTCCTTAAGGGTTGGGCTTTTTCAGACCTATAAAAATAGTTTGAAGAGTGAGTCACTTTTCTTTCTGGCAGCGACTGGGTAGTTCATTGGTGTGTGCACTGGGGGGGGGGGGAGTTTGTATTTGTCTTAGATTATTTAATTTCTATACTGCTAAATATATTTAAAATATATCTTAGCGGTGTACAAAAAAACTGAAGCAACAACAGACAACAGGCAACAAAATATTACAAAAGTGCACAGCTACATATAAAAAAAGTTACCTTAATAATACATATACATGCACATGAGTATCAATTCATTTTCCTTCTGACACATCCTCCCTCTCAGCTCCCGGGTTCTCACCCAGGGTCCAAATAAACTCTTAGCTCACCCACAAAAGTCTCATGAGAAGCATTCCTGGAGATTGCAGACATCACGCTACTATATTACTTGGCATTTATGGGCAGCCCCGGAGTTGATGGGGCTTCCTCAAGCTGCCCATAGTGGTGTCAAATTCATCTATACTCTCCACACCCAGTCCCAGGTGCAGCAGGTTTGTTGAGTTTCCCAGAGGGAAGGGGTCCAAAGGAAGGGGAAAGGGCCCCCTCTAACTACAGCAGGCATGGCCAAACATGGCCCTCCAGATGTTTTGGGACTAGAATTCCCATCATCCCTGACCACTGGCCCTGTTAGCTAGGCATGCTGGGAGTTGTAGTCCCAAAACATCTGGAGGGCCAAGTTTGGCCATGCCTGAACTACAGCTCTTCACCCTCTGTCCTTTCCTCTTCCATGAATGTTTGTGTGTGTGTGTGTGTGTGTGTGTGTGTGTGTACAAAAACGGTGGGGGGGGAGAACCTCCTTTGGCTCAGTTTGATCGCTAGTTCACTGAACTTGGAAACTGAAAAAGCAAAGTGAAAGAAGACTGCAATCTTGTACACCCTTTCTCTGGGACTTTTTTCTGAGGAGACAGGAGTAGGACTGCATTTTCCTACTACAATGGAAATGACTGTTATTTCCCACTGATTCTGAGACCATACCTTTAGGACTGTCAAGTCTGTTTACAGAAAGTAAGCCCTATCCATGTCTACTCAGAAGTCAATAGCAGTTACTCCCAGGTAAACGGGGTTAGGATTGCAACCTTACTCTCTCCAGCCTAGCATTTACATCCTGGGACATAAGCTCCTCTAAAAGTCAGTGGGATTTATTTATCATAAAACAATGTAGAGGGTCACATTGTGTGTCTGTGATTTCTGTTCAATAAAGGGGGCCACATTTGTGGGATTTATTTTGTGCCCCCCCCAAAAAAAAACCCCACCAAGGTCCAAGAGTTAGACTGGAGGAATATGGGCCAGAGTGCCTCTGGGCATGTGTTTTGCTCATAATTTTGCAGTGCATTTCAGAACCGAGTTTAAGCCCCACATTTCACATATAAACCAAATCTGAGCACCACCCAAACGTTCTTTCTCAGCAGCCTATTATTGGGTGGGTGGGTGAAAACATTTTAGTTTTTGCTGTTGTTAAACAATTTGAGTCAGACATCCTGCAAGTTGCTCTGGATCTGTTATTCTGTCCCTTTTTGGGCATGCACTACATCTTGGAAGTAAGTAACATTCAAATCAATGTGATTTATTTCCTGGTAAACGTGATCAGGGGCAGATTATGGACCAGATAAGGCGGCATGTTTTTGATGTAAGAACTTCTGCCGGACTGTGTAAGCTTGCCAGTTATACAGAACTCTACGTAATGCAGAACCAGAATTAATTTTCAGTTTACACGTTGAGTCAGTTTACACACTATTTCTAGTCCCAGAGCTGGATTTATGCGCAAGTTAAGTAACCTACAGTTTAGGGCCTCGGATTATGAGGAGGCTGCAAGCAGGCTGTCTCAGCGACAGGGTAAGGGAGCTTGTTTTGCGCGTGGTGCAATTGATCACTGCATAAATAAATGTCCTGTGAATAAAAGCAAACTTGTCTTCTGCAAATCTGAGTTGCATCTAGACTTCCAGCACAAATAGACTTGCTGCAAGGTATATAATTTGGTTTGATTCTTATCTTTTAGCTGCATCCTCACTGCTGTACCGGTATATATTCAAGTATAAGGTTTTATTATTTCTATTTTCACTGTCCTTTCTGCTAGAATGATCCACATTTTGAGGGTAATGCTATGGAACCTCTTAATAGTGACATCATTTCACCGCATCTTAACACCCAGCCCTTTCTGTTTCCCTTCTGATAGAGCGGCTCTATCTAATAAACACACGTCTCTCCTGGGACTGAACCATGACTACTACTGAATACGTTCAACATTGCACTGTGAGTGTATGGTAATAGTCTCTCTTGCTTCGCGATTTCTCGAGAGTGTAATTAACTTGTTTTAATTACGAGTTCATCAGTATTTTCTCACCGGCATTTCCAGTCTAAAGGCCACCACACGACGCCCCCAAAGTCAAACTTCCTAATTGATTTCAATGGGAAAGGCGTAGTGGTGACAGCCTTACGCACACTTATTCGGGACTTCAGCACTGCTAAAGACTTTCTCGGCTCTCCCATTTTATCACTCAGTCCATTGGCTAATTTCCATGCCGTTCTATAGCCCACCGTCCTTCCGCCGTGAGCCCAAACTGGAAGACCTGAGGTTGCCAGGAGGTCTCCCAGTTGGGCATAGACCAGACCTACCCAGCAAACTGAGTGCCTCTCGCGTGCATTCCGACCATCGCCCTAGGATTCCCACGAATAATTCATGGGAGTCAAAGGAAGCAAAATTTGGTCAGTTCGGTACCAAAATATAACACACATAGACATGAAGTTTAGATAGAAGAATTAAGGCTGCACCCCTTTGCGCCCCTACTATGGAACTCAGTGGGTATTACTTCTCAGTAGACCTGCGAGGAACTGCATCGATATTGCCTCCTTTGTTTTGAGCAAGGATAGAGGATGGGATAGGACGTTGATAGAGTATGTAAGACAGGGGGGTGAATGCGCCTTTTTGTACCTGTGTATTTAAGGCATAGGTGGAAATTTCCCATTTCTGTAAGCGGAACGAGGGGTGGAAGAATCGCTGTCCATTTAGGCTGTAACCCTACACACTTCTTGAAAACCGTGAGGGGTTGCTACTGAGAGAACACGCATAGGCTTGCACTATCAATTCCTGAAGTTTCATAGTTAAGTAACACGGACCACTTGCTATTGTGGCAATATCTTCGACGGGTTTCAGGGACTCATCCTGTCTTGGACAGCGAGCCCTCTCCGCTCCAGGCTTCTCCGATGTGAAGGCGGCAGAAGCGCAAGGCGGTAATGGCTTTGGCGTAAGTTCCGATTGAATAAAGTGGGATTTAGTCACGGATAACAGATGAGTCGAAGCGTTTTGGAGAATACCTTAGAGGGCACAATAGTCAACGTAACCTACAAGTAGGAATGAACATATGAGCAGCAGATAATACTAAATAAAGGAAGATTTGAGACGGAAATGGGTGGAATAATACAATATGCAGCCGACAAAGGTTTCTCTAGAATGCCATGGAGAGATAGACTGGGAAGTCCGAGGTTAAGGGATAATGGATGGATATTGTATTATGTATATACAAGTTGAAATAACGCATAAACAAAAAAAATTAAAAAAAAACGAATAAAGTGGGATTTATTTTCAAGAATACACTGAAACAGCCGGCCTGCATAGCCATAGTTTTAAATGTGCCGTCATTTGTGTACATCTATATGAAAAACTGAGAGCATTATATTATATGTTATATCTGTTCTGCCGTTTAAAATAAATTTCTGTGATTGATTGCACCCCCTCTTTGCACCAGAGCGTTATCTGTTGCTCTATCTACCTAGCAATAGAGAGAGAGGAAGTAAAATACACACAGAGAGAGACACACACAAACAAACGAACTTTTTTTTAAGTAGCAGAACAGTAACAATTTGTCTTTTAGAGTGAGGTTTTTGCCAGAAACTTCTGAGCTCTGTTCCCCGTTGGATGAGACCTGCTGGAGAAAGCCAAAACCCCCAAGTTAATAAGAGAAACTCAATTGGTAGACATAAGTCAAACAATAAAAATTAAATGTGAGTGGTGAGCAATATCCTCCGGCGGTGCCTGTGTGGTCTGGTGTGGTCTGCAGCATCATGTGGGGAATAATGATTTAAAGATTTATTTCAAAGCCGAGGGATTTTGTTTTGTTTTGCTGCTCTCTGGCGGGGGTGCTCTTAGGCTGGGGGTGCCTCGCCATCAAAGCAGAGAGGAAAGAGCCGCGCCTGTGATCTCGAAGGGAAAATCCAAGAGAACTTGGACCAATAAGATAATACAACATAAGGAATTAAATCTTCCAGGGTTTTTCTTTTAAAAAATAAAAAAGTAAAACAATCAGACAAGCAAGCGAACAACAACAGGACGAGGAGGAACCAATGCTCTCTCTCGCTTTCCAAAAGATTGGATTGAAGCTGAATGCGCTAAAAGTTTGAAATTCAGAATATCGCAGGGTGAGATCCTTACGCAGTTCAGAAACGCATCTTGGAGGCCGAATTGTTGTCTGTAACCGGTCTTACACTATTTTGATGCCTGTTTTGGTGCCTGAAGCGAAAAGTTCGAATTGTTCCAGATTTTAATTATTTCCCCCAAGTGTTCAGTCAGCCTCTAGATAGGGCTCTCCTGCTCTCCAAATTCCTCGGTCAGGAAGGGACCATCATTCGCAGACCACCCGCCACAGCCACAAAGCTGGAGAGCGTCTGCGTCCTCGAGGGCTCGGTCGATTCCAGCCGCGCAGAATCAGGGCCTCCGCGGACAGGGGACAAAGCCAGCCCGGTATTCCTTGCGAATCTATTTCTGGCACTTCTTAAGGGTAACCCTCGCATTCCGTTTTTAAACGCGCCGCGTTTAAATGAGACCGGTCTGGTGACAAATGGCTGCTGCGGACGATTTTTTAAAAAGGCGTCTCCCAAAACAACGTCGGGTCTCCGTTATAGAGCCGGTCACAAAGTTTTCTTAAGTAAAAATATACCTGCCTCAAATGGCTAGTGAGTAAGGCACTCTCTGAGGAATAGTGTCCTTCCTTTCCGGTCCATTGACGGTACGGTCCAAATAGCCAACAAAGCAAATCTGCTTTGGGGTGAGTGAGGTGGAGATTCAGCCTCAAACGCGGAAGTCCCGCAGTCATTTGTTGTTGTTGCTCCTGGCTCCCAAAGGAAGATAGGTTGGAAGGCCCCTTCCAGCTTCACTGCTTCTAACCAAGGTGCCTCAGTGTGTGTGTGTGTGTGTAATTGCCATGCAAATTAGCACTGTCCATTAGGCGGTCATTACTTAAAAGGCTCGCCATAGCGGCTATTACGCATATCCGCGCCCTCTGCTCTGCCGAACCGTTAGCAGGTTCCTCCTTTTCCTTCCTGCGAAGCGAAGCGTTGATTTCAAAGCAAGCAGGCCTCCATCTTCGCGGAAGACCTTCCTTAGCAGGCCCGCTCCTTTGCGGGGAGTTACTTTATCGGTAAGCCAAAGTCGGTCCCAAGGAAATCGATGGGAGAAACTTCCAGAGGCACCTTACCACGCAGAAGGTTTGGAAGCGAGTTAGGTAAGGTTCCATGAGAGCACAGGAAAAATTGAGCTCCCTTCCCTTTCAGCACAATATTTTTCCCCAGGAATTGATATTTTTTAAAAAAATGTATATCCATTTTATACATTATATACATTATATGATTTATACATTATATCATATATATGCAGTTTATTGTAAAGAATGGCGTATGAGAAGGAGCAAGAACTCGCTTTTACTGGAAATCCTGGGAGAAAGACGCCAAAAGTTGTAATTTTAAAATGAGGAGAACTTATACTAACAAACAGCCTCCACTAGGTATGAACGGATAAGTTTCATTAAAATAAACATATCTCTCCCCCCCTCACCCTAATGTGTTCATTCGATTTCACAGATAAATAGGACACTTCTCCGTGCATTCAGTATACAGGTAGAACGTATTAATTAATATTCTACATAACATATGAGTAATGGGAACTGTTAATTCAGAATTCAGAACTGCCGAAATTGCATTGCGCCTGTGACCCAACGCATGCTTACCTAGGAGCAAACCTCGGTAAGCCTTACTTCTGAGTAAAGATTGCACCGCACATTTATGTTTACAGAAATACCTTAGAGTCACGCGGTGTGTCAAGTTCAAATCCTCATGTATCCGTGAGGGACTGCGGCTCATTCTACTTCCTGCTATCTCACAATAGACAGGAGGCAAAATATGTGCGGGATATGCGCGTATAAAATAACAAAACAATTTCCTTGCCGAAGCAGCACGTCCTCACCTTTGTATATAGATTGAGGTACTGTACTTAGACAAAGTTCATCAAGGCAAGCTTTGTATATTACTTGTGCAAAGAACAAATATGCAAGTGTGTGCGTGTGTGTAATATTACACACACACACACACACACGGTCTTAATTAACTCTTGGAAGAATAAATGATGGTGAGGGAAGCCATGATGGAGGTTAAAACGCAGAACCCGACTAATTTGCGCCTGCCGGGGAGGGAACAGAGAACGGGGGGGTTCCTGCAGGTTGAATCCCTGAAACGGGGGAGGGGGGTCTTCTAAAACTTTGCCACCAGGGCAATCCCCGTCCACTTGCCCTCGGGCGTCCCATGACTGGAGTCTACCATCTCTTCCCCCCCCGCTCCCGCCCTCTTCCTCCTCCTCTTCCTCCTCCTCCTCCTCCTCCGCTGCACTGGGGGTCCATCTCCTTCTTTCGAGAAGTTCTCCTGCAACTTTTCGCGAAGGAGGCTCGTCTGCTAGAGGCGCTGGAAATGCCGGGCTCGGGAGCACCCCCGAGCGAAGAAGAAGTCCTCTTCCGACAGTTCCACGCACACCGCCCTGAATGAAGACGGCGGAAGCGCACGTCCTTGGCGCTGGAAAATGTGCGATCGGAGCCTCTGCCGGCCGGGCTACGTGGGCTCCCTCCTGAACTTGCCCTCTGCCGCCGACTCCTTTTACTTCCCCAACCTGCGAGCTAATGGAAGCCACCAGCTGGCCGCCTCGTTGCCCGCGCTCTCCTACCCGAGGAGCCCCATCGCGTGGACTTGCGCCAGCTCCTGTCCAGCTCAGCCGTCCAGCCACGTACTCAGCGGCTCGACGCAGCCTCCGTCTTACCTCGCCGCAGCCACTGGCTCCCTCACCGGCGTCAGCCTCAACCCCAGCGGCAGCAAAGCCGCCTTGGACGGCCACCACCCCAAGTACTCCGCCCACGAAGCCGCTCCCAAGCAGGACGAGAGAGGCAGGCAGAGCCGGGAATCTTTGACCGACGACTCGAGTTGCGGGAGAATGGTGAGGATGGCGGCGGCGGCGGCGACTCAGGCCAAAGGGCTCAGGTATGAGCCGAGAAGCCTGCCCAGCGCATCAGCGTCTCTTTTGAACCCGGATTCTTCCGCCTCGGGCTTTATTAAGGAGGACTTCAAGCACGCCATCAACTTGAACCTGACACTCCCGCCCGCAGCAACCCAGCCAAACCTCAGACCTCCTCTGCAGGACGGTATGTGCCTTCTCGATGCTAGAGGAGAGAATCCTCCCTCCCCAACCCTCCCCAGCCAATAAAACCCCAGTCCCTGAGCCTTCACAAATGTTGCACCCAAACTCCGGTACACTCGGTGAGATTACTTCCACGGTAAAGCTGTTAGGCCTATCTATCTGCCTCACCGATTTCATTTCCATGAAAATCTGGGTAGGATTGCAGCCACCAACACGCTAGGCCTGCTCCTGCTTCGGGAGTAAGTCCCTCTGGGTTCAGTGGCGCTTGCTCCGGATGGGACTTCCATCCCACCCCAAAGCGCATAATCCTACAGGCTTAAATGCTAGAGGATTAAAAACTGGCTTTCTTGAAATAGGCTTCCCCACCTCCTTGCCATAGGCGCGGCTTCCTCCGCGCTTGCGTGAGACCACCCAGAGCACCGGGGACCCAGCTGGGTCAGAACAAGCGCGCCAAGCAAGAACGAACCAAACACAAACCCCTTCTCGATGTGTCTTGTTCTGTTGCAGGTTTGCCCTGGTGCCCCACGCCAGGGAGGTCGAGGAAGAAACGAAAGCCTTACACGAAGCAACAGATCACCGAGCTGGAGAGCGAGTTCCTCCTCAGCGAGTTCATCAACCGGCAAAAGCGGAAAGAGTTGTCCAACAGACTGAATCTGAGCGACCAGCAAGTGAAGATTTGGTTCCAGAACCGGCGGATGAAGAAGAAGCGCGTGGTGATGCGCGAGCAGGCGCTCTCGCTCTACTAGAGACGCCGCCCAGGGAGGGGGGCGTCTTGGGGCTGGCTCTCTTCCTCCCTGTTAATCATGAACTTGCCTCGGGAGCGGCTGTCTCCCGGCTCAGCAGAGGGACAACAAAGCGACGCGAAACCAAGCGAAACTACTACGGATTCCAGGCGAAAACGCAGGGAAAATCTGGAGGGGAGCGTTGACAGGGGTCTAGCCCAAGCAGCCAGATTCGCTCTCCGCCCCCCCCCCCCATCAACCTGCTTGGCTGTGTAAATCGGCAAAAGCCTCACTTCTTGGCTGAAGGGGAAAGGAAGTACAGTGGTACCTCGGGTTACATTCAGGTTACAGCCTCCGCTAACCCAGAAATAGTACCTCGGGTTAAGAACTTTGCCTCAGGGTGAGAACAGAAATCGCGCAGTGGCAGCGGGAGGCCCCATTAGCTAAAGTGGTGCTTCAGGTTAAGAACAGTTTCAGGTTAAGAACGGACCTCCAGAACGAATTAAGTACTTAACCCGAGGTACCACTGTAACTATAATAAAGGAAATGTGTGGCGTCAGCTCTCCCCACCCCACCCCGTCGTCTGTTTCTTTCTTTTGTTATGTTCTTTAACATTCATTCCACCCTCACCAAGACTTCAGTTGGGGGGAGAAACGCGTCGAGCGCCCGCCCCCCCCGCCGCCTGGATCTGCGTGAAAGCACAGGGAGAATATTGTGTGTGACTCTGGCTGAATGGGAAAGGCCCTAAAATTGTTGCATTGGCAGGTAATCCGTGTATGGCTCCAGCTACTTTGCAGTAGGACGCAGAGTGTGTGTGTGGGGGGGCTGTTGTGGGGGCTTGTTTTACCAAAACCACAAAACAAGGAAGCGCTGGAACATCTATTTTTTAAAGTGGTTCACAATAAAATGTATATATTTTTTTGAAATAGCTACACACAGACACGCACACATATGCGCACACGTGTATTTATTGCGACAAAGGCACGTGACCTCGCGGTCAAGGCTTGGCTGTCATCTTCCTCCGTTACTTCGCAAGGCGTTCCAGCGTTTTGGCCTCGTTGCCTGAGTCTCCTCCGTGGTCTCTGGGTTGCTCGAACAACCCCTCCCCCCACTTCTGGAGCCCTGATTGTTAGATAAAAGTGGTGGGGGGAGCAGACAGAGAGAGATGGGAGGTGGTTGGGAGCAGAAGATGGAAAGATCTTCGCGTTTCTCCCAGGAATGGAAGGAAGATGGAGGTGACAAAACCGCGGCTGTGTCTGCTTGCCCTGAAGCAAAAAAAGCTGTGTGAATTGAAAATGCTCGAGGGGTGTTAGGCTGCTATTTCTCATGCAGATTTTGGTGGGGAGCGGTGAAGATGTTACCGAGGTCTTATTTTGCGCGTGGCGGTGGGGCCTGCGCCGCAGTGGGGAGGGCGGAGGAAGCCGCCTTTCCTAGTGGATCCCGTTCAGAGTTCTTTGTCCCTTGACAGCGAGGAGTGGCTTCACGACTATTCTTGCCTTATTGCTTCGGTTTCCAGACGCAGGCATTGTCGCTTGGTCCTCACACGCTTGCTGCACTGGAACGGAAGGCGCCTCCGCCACAAGCAAACGGAGGGCATACTTGTGCATGCGTGTGTGTGTGCTAATGACCAGCGTCCACGCGCCTCCCGCTGCAGTCGCTTCCAGAGGGGTCGCCCTGCTAGTCTGTCGCGGGCAGGAGGGGAAACAGAGTGACACCTTAAAAACGACCATCTGCTCTGTATGCTTTTAGTTGAGATTCTTGCGCTGCCGCGGGTTGGGCTAGATGACCGTCGGGGTCCCTCCCGCTCTGCAATTCTATTATTCTATGACCACCTTTTCTTAAAGCAGTCCACTCTCTTAACCCTTCGCCAGATACAACACCAAATGGGATCCTGAGTCTCAGGAGATTTCACCACCATCGTTATGTAGGACATTGGTCGAAGTAGACCGCACTTCACAGAAACTTCCGTCTTGCCAAATAGTCTGGATTGTCGTCTTGACGGTGCCACAGGTCTCTTTGTTCTCCATCTGCCTCCCGCCATGCCTGAGGCGCACCTTTGACACCCAGTCTCCTTCTGATATTCTTTCTTTCTTTCTTTCTTTCTTTCTTTCTTTCTTTCTTTCTTTCTTTCTTTCTTTCGTAAGTTTGAATACGACTTAGGTCCGCGCCTCCAAAGGCATATCCAAACATCTTCGCTTCCTTTCCCTACCGCCCCCCCCTCTCCGACACTCTGTCTGCCATTTGCGGTTTGTTTCTGTTTTGTTCCGCCTCCCCCCCCCAAACTGCCCCTCGCCCCTCTCGCCGGCTGCCCTTGGCTCGGCGCTCTGTCTCGGCTGCTTGCAGCCTTCCTTCCTCTTTAGCTTGACTTTGGCCTTGTCCAAAGGCTGCGCGCAAAATAAAGGGAGGGAAGACACAAAGGAATCAAGGATGCGACTCAATCGGAGTATCCTCTGCTCCATCTCGGCCGCCTGTTTCCAGCCCCTGCTTTCAGAAATCACACATCACAAAACAAAACTCCTCGCCAAGCCAGCAAGTTTTAAAGCATAACTGGCCAGGGATCTACCTTGGGGGCTGTTTTTCCTTTACACCGTGATTCTATAGGCACACACTAATGAAGCTTATTTGAGTGGAGGTCGTGGTATAATTTCATATTCATCTGATAACGGTGTGTAATAATAGTTTTCTAAGAGCGAAAGAGTATTTCACAATTCAGACGCCTCGAATGCGGAAAGAAATATATTTTCCCACAAAGGATAAAATGAAATTTGTTTTCCCTGATCTTCAAATTAAACCCTTGATCAGTGATTTGTTTTGATCCTTCACGTTTCCAGATCTCTCCAGAGCTAAAAGCGGGGCATTCATTCATTCACACACACCCCGCAAATGAGGAATTAAAACGACGTTCATGTTTATTATCTACATTTTTAGTCTTAACTAAATGTTTGAACTTTACCTCCTTCAGCTGTTTCCCAGCCAGGCATGGTTTTGAGCGGAGATGTTATTTAACTGTAGGTGGCCGTAGCAGTTTATCAGATGTGTTAAACAATTTCCATTTTGCAAGGGGGGAAATGCGGTATTTACAGTGCATTATTGTCTGTAAAATGATTATCTACAATTCCCCCCTTTTTTGGAGAAGTCTGAGGCGATAAGCATGGTTAAGAAGGAATCGATATATTAAACAAAAAAAATTCCTTCCAGTAGCACCTTAAAGACCAACTAAGTCAGTTCTTGGTATGAGCTTTCGTGTGCATGCACACTTCTTCAGATACCATGCACACGAAAGCTCATACCAAGAACTGACTTAGTTGGTCTTTAAGGTGCTACTGGAAGGAATTTTTTTTGTTTTGACTATGGCAGACCAACACGGCTACCTATCTGTAACTCGATATTTTAAAATATCTGAATACTGCTATAGAGAAAAAGCTAACAGATAACTTTTTAAAGTATATATATATAATTAAAACAGGATAAATGTTTAATGGTGCCTCAGAATAACAATGATGGTTATGGAATGACTGGGAGCTAATGATTCTTTTTCAATTATATGGTCGACTCCTTTCCATCTCTATTCCCAAATTTTTCCCGTTAGACAACGGAGGCCACAACAGAGCTGATTAGGTAATCAAGGTATTGTTTAGTTTTCTAAGTCGCTAAATAAATGTTTATAAAATACAGACTGAATTAACGAAAATCAATCCTACGAATACAACTAACTTCCTCCCATGTTGAGATTCTTTTCGCTAGCATCCACAGGCGATTTACCTCGCAAATAGCACATCTGACCCAAAAGCGAAGGGCGTCCTTTAATGGTCCTCTTTTTTATTATAATTATTATTTTACTCTCTCTTTCACTAACTCCTTGCAAACACCAGGCTCAACGGTTGTGCAAGATTGCACCATTAGCGGCGGAAAATATAGAAACGGCGATGCGTTCTTTATTCAGTTCAATTGGTTTCCATTTGTGGATGATTATGGACTTGCAATTAGTCTGTGTGAAGTGAAATAAAATGAGTGAGAGAAAGAAGCAGTATCAGTATATGCACATTATATGTAGTGTGTCCATGTATTTTTTAATTGAGCCACCGAAATAAATATTCCTGGTATTTACGTGTTCAAAAAAACAACAACAACTGTTGGTTCCGAGGCGTACAAGCGCTCAAGACACACAATGGTCGGTAAACTGCTCCAAAAATGCATATCACTGGAGAAGCGCATTGCGACAGATTTTATTCGCTCGGTGTCATGGCCGCTTTAGGTAGTTGGACATCATATATGCCTGTGTATGTGACTGTAGCTAGGGAAAAGATCATAGGGACGGGGTAGGTTGGGGCTATCTTGGAGGTATCTATATATATAGACAGGGTTCTAGACATTAAATTCGGAACAGTTATAACTGCTGTGGATAAAAACCTGAAAATGGCGACAACCACACATGAGTTAACGTTGTATCTGCGCATCCTCACATGCTGATCAGCTGCGATTTACACGCTGTCGGAATCCATAGGCAAATTTCCCATGATGGATTCCGAATGGGATTTGCACCCGGTTCCGATCCTAAGCACGTTTTCTGGGAAGCAAGTCCTCTTACAGCAGGAATCAACGCGATGCTCATGGAGGCGTGTTGGAATCCCGTTGGCATCAGGACGGCTTCCTCGGAGGTAAATGTGCGTAGGATTGCAGCATTACTTGGCCTAGAGCTTAATCATGCATTTATTTATTTGTTTATTTAAATGCTTTGAGGGGCATCTCAGTTAAAGCTCCCATCCTTGGCCGGAAGAATACAGGACTGCTGTTCTCTTTCTGTTTATCGCACACAGAAAGAAATGGTGCTGTTGTAAATGACCCGCATTCAGCGTTGGGGTGTGTATGTATGTACGTGTGTGTGTGTGTGGTGGGTGTGTGTATGTAGTGTGATGCGATTTGGAGGGTGGGGTGTGTAGAAAATAAGGTTCTCTCTCTCTCCCTCCCTCCCCTTCACACACACACACACACACACACACACACACACACACACACACACACACACCGCCAACATGATTGTATGGCTTCATTAGCGACACACATGTCCACATACATCTTCCTCCTGGAGTCAATCCCCAAATCCGCATCTTGTTGGCGTCGCGGGGACGAGTCCTTCGCTCTGATAGGCTAAGCCGGGGGTGCTTTTTGCAATGCCTGGGAGTTTGATAAGGCAAAAGGAACGTCCCTCTGATTGTTTTAAATGGCTCTGGGCGCTTTTGTGTTTCCTAAAAGAGCATAAATAATTAAAGTTTGGCAGGGAGGAAAAGCTTTCTTGCAGAACTGTAGTGGCCATAAATGAAATGACTCAGAATCGCTTCTCCAGTCAGTTTTTACGAGAGCTGCCAGACAGTGTCTGTTCACGTTCTCCAGATACTAGGGGCGCCATAACAAAGTTAAGGTCAAGTTAGTGTCTTATCTTGGGTGGCACAAATATACAGCACCTTCTCTCCGGGCGGACCAGGCATATTTTGCTTCTCTCTCTTCCGCCCGCCCCCCCCCCTCGCTCCGACACCGTTATGCCAGCCGTCCTAATTTTTCACGGAGGCTTCTTTGGAGATGTCACTCGCAGGGGAAAACCGGCTAGTTCCAGGAGGCAACGACGACAGACCTTGCAAGACGCCGAACGGTAAAGCCACCCTTCTGTGCTATGTTGCGCGTTGCGAGGCGGGCGCGGCGGGGTGGGGTGGGGGTTTGCTAGTTCCCGGGTTTGACATGCTACCGCGCCGGATAGAACAAGGCGACCCATTTTGAAGACGCGTCTGTAGAAAAGTCCCAGATTTCTCTTCGCGTCTTAATCAGGGTAGGAATCCTCGAGCGGCTCAAGGACACCGGATTCTTCTCTTTTGCTGTGGTTTGTTTAATAGGCATTTCCAGACTGTAAGTGGTCTTTTGCAAGAATCGTGGAGGGCGTCTTTTTCTCCCCCCCCGCGCTCGTTTCCTTTTCCTTATTAACAAACGACCACCGTGTCCTTGAACTTGGAATGGTGGAAACTAGTTGCCTCCTATCTAGATATGTAGCTGATTCAAGGGTTTTTGAAAAGGAGAGGTGAGGTGGGGGTGGGGGTCGACAGGATGCTGGTTATTAGCTTTATGTTGATTTCCTGTGGTGTGGTTACTGGAGGGCGCGTCGATGGGTGGGGGCGAATAAGGGGGGAAATCGTCTGCTTTTGGAATCGTCTGCTTTTTCCGCACGATCCTGAGGCGCTTGGTCTGGAGGATATATTGGAGACAACCGCGCAAGCGAGAAAGCCCTTGCCTCGCTCCATTGCGACAGGAGACGCAGGGGCCATTTTAGCTGCGCAGTCAACATTTGGGAGGGGAGGGGAGTCCATTCATTGCAGCAAAACCTAAAAGCAAGCATGAGCATTCGAAAGAAAGGAGATGGAACTGTGTCTGGCTAAATGGACATTGGGTGGTGCAGCTGGTTTATGCCCGGATCTGTTGCGCAGGTTTGGTGTGAGCTTGTAGTGGTGATTCGTGGATGGGCGTCATACAAGCAAGGGAACCAAGGTTAAATGGTGGACACTCGAAGGAGATCTGGATACCATTTGGGCATATGATCTTCCCCTTCCTTCTACTTCCCCACCTCTTTTGTTTTCTTTTTTTAAATTAGGAAAGAGGTTCATATATGGGGAAGCTGGGACTTGGCTTGGTTAGGCTTTAGAGATGAAGGTATTTCTCCTACCTTTTCAGCTTCCTTCCTAGAGCTAAGTGCAAAAGACGGCTGAGGACTTGTGAGTCACTGCGGATGTCCATCAGGAGGACCCTTGTACAAGATACTTGGTCATTTTGGGGTTTATCGAGGACATCAAACGAATATGTGTCGTTATATATCCATATAAGCCTCTCATTAATGTAAAACAATATAACAAAATATATCATAATAATATCTCGTATTCTCTTCCTATTTGGGAGGTGTATTTATGTGTGTGTGTTACACACATATTTTCACACACACACACTGCTCCAATCCTACACCTATTTAGCCGGCTCGAAAGCCCACACTGAACTAAGGCTTTTAAACCCGCCTGACTACGATTAGCCTTGTTGTTTTAATTCGCCTTCGTGCTTCTAGAGGATTGAATGTATAGGACGTTACAAGGTTGAGACCGGAATGCGTGTGTTTTTTAAATAATAATTAAAAAAAATCATTTCCCCCCCCCCTTCAGAAAGTCATATTAGATGGCCTTGGAATCCAATTTCTTTCGAGGTTTTTTGGTTTCTTTTTCGTGCTCCTGGCTATGGTTCATAAGAGAAAATAAATTCCATCTCATTTTACTATCAGTATCTTGGATAATAATCTTAGATGTCGTCTTTATTTTATTTTATTAATAGCCCTCAGAAGTTTGGGAGCGGGAGGGAACGGGAAATAGACATGGATTTCCATCTTGTTGTCTTTAGTAAAGCGACGGTGTTCTGGTACTGCTTCGATTAGGAGGAGAAACAAAGTTGTGGGGTTAAACTTGACATTGTACTACAGCCAAGGGAAAGAACCGGGAGGGAAGAACCGGTCTTCTGTTATTACCTGTTGTCAGAAGAAATGTGCCTCTTCTTCCGTGGGGATTCTCGGTGTGTATCTGATTTAATGTGTCCTCGCTCATTTCATGCGCCTTGAATGTGTAGAAGGAGAAGGAAAGGGAGGAGGGCGAGGGAGCCATTCTAACCGCACAACCGCGAGGTGAAGGTGCTGTGTGCGGTTCTGTGTTTCGGAATTTAATTCTCAGTTACTGGGTCTTTCCCCCGTCCCTTCCCCCTTCAAGTGACATTGAAGCTGCGGTGTGTTTCTGCGTGGATCTGAATGTTGCTTTTCAGAAGGAAGCGACTGTGCTGGGGCTGTTGCCCCACCCTAAGATGTCTGATGCAGCCTAGGGTTCTGTCAGTCCAACAGGCGCTCGGAAACGAGGCTCACACTTCGATGAAACGCGGGTGGCGGTGGAAGTTGAAGCCTATATATAAGACTCTGCATAGATTACACAGATAGACCTAGTCCCCATTCCATATTACCTCCCTCCTTCCCTCTCTTCTATCTCTCTCTTTCTTTCCGGTACAAAATGATATCGGGAAGTAGGGAAGGGAAGCAAACAACAGAATTTCGAGTTGGAAAAACTGCGTTATATTAAATGAAACAGGGGGAACGTCCTGGTTTTGCTACAAGATACCCTGGCTGGCTAGCTAGCTATCAAGCATTTGTGTGTGTGTATCTGAAAGAGAAGCAACAAGCTCCTACATGCTTTTTTCTAATAAGGAGAAAGGATGCTCCAATCAGGGCAAATATTGGCGGTTGCTTTGCAAAGTCTGGAAAGAGAGAGATATTCTCCCTAAACACCTTCTTGGCCCTTAAGCCTTCCCTGATGCATTTCCGGCGACTGTTTGTTCTTGTTCTTTTTATAGAAATACAAACTATTCCTGTTTGTGTCTCAAACCAGGACATGGTGTCGTAGGCTCTGTGTGCCTGACTCCCTTCCAGTTCTGTGGAGGATTTTGCTAGGATATATAGGTCTGGGCTGTGCATGTGAGATGTATGCGCGCAGGAATCTGGGCAAAGGATGGCATTCCCAGGTGATTTGCTGCCCTACCTATAGCTTATCGAGACTCCTGGTTGGGGAAAGGGGGGTGAAACGGGGGGAGGAGGAGGAGGAGGGGGGAAGGGGAGTGTGTGTGTGTGGAGTTTGGGGAGGTGGGGGGGGGAGAGAGCGAAAGAGCTGGAAAAGGTCCTATTTGTCCAAACCTGTGCCTGTTTTGCGCGTGAGAGAGAGCGAGAGAGCGCGCGCGCGCATGTGTGTGTGTGTGTGAGCGAGAGAACTGGGAAGCTCTCGGAAGAAGGGCATTCTTGGAGAGAAGGAACCTCTGGCGAAGGCAGGCGGGCGAAAAGGGGAGCCGTTTCTAGATATAAGGACATTTCTACCATCGCCTGCCGTCACGTGACATAATTACCACTCGAATCAATCAAGATGAATTGCACGTCAGCACACGGTGGGATTTTCCCCCCCTTGGTGGTGGCTGCTCCTGCCCAAAGCCTCGCGCGCAGATAGATGGGGCTCCTCCGGCTCCCACGCGCTGGCTCGGCTGCTGCTGCCGCTGCCTGCTCGCCCTCGCCCAGAGGCAGCAGCAGCTGGAGGAGGAGAAGACATGAGTGACTTTGACGACTGCGGCAGCCACGGGGCATCCAGCATGTACCTCCCCGGGTGCGCCGCCGCTGCCGCCGCCTATTACGTCTCCTCCTCGGATTTCTCCGGCAAGCCCCCGTTCCTGTCCCAGTCGCCCTCCTGTCAAATGACTTTCCCTTACGCCTCCAACCTGCCTCCCCATGTGCAACCGGTGCGCGAAGCGGCGGCGTTCAGGGACTACGCGGGAGGCGGCGGCGGCGGAGGTGGCGGCGGCGCAGGCGGCGGCGGCGGCAAGTGGCCCTACCGAGGCGGCAGCTACGCGCCCAGCAGCTACTACGAGGAGGTGATGCACGGCAGGGACTTTCTGCAGCCGGCCACCCGCAGGACAGACGTGCTCTTCAAGGCAGATCCCGTGTGCGGAGCCCACCACCACCACCACGGGGCGGCCGCCGCCGCCGCCGCCGCTTCCGCAGCTGCAGCGGCCGCCGCCGCCGCCGCCAACTTCTACAGCGCAGTGGGCAGGAACGGGATCCTCCCGCAGGGCTTCGACCAGTTTTACGAGGCGGCGCATGGCGGAGGCGGCGGGGGCGGAGGAGGCACCCCCTACCCGGAGCCAGAGGGCGACAAGGGCGACCTCAAGCTCGCCAGCAACACTTGTGGCAAAGCTTCCCCGCGGCCCGGCCAGGAAAAGAAAGTGACAAGCGAGGGCAGCGCCGAGTCGCCGTCGGGGGAGGCCAGACCGGACAAGAGCAGCAGCAGCAGCAGCAGCAACAGCAGCACTTCAGGTAAGAAGAGGCGCCCACTCCGAAGAGCCGCACGACCAGCCCCGCTTTCCCGAGCTGTTGATTATTTATTTATTTATTTGCTAAGTTGGGGAGGCGGGGAGCGAGAGGAAAGCCAAAAATTGAGAAGGGTGGGGTGGGTGGAGGGAGGATGGGTGAGTAGGTGGGTGGGAGAGAGAGAGGGAGGGAGGGAGCACGAGGCCACCACTTTGTCAAGCCCGAGGTCTTTTTTATGTGAGATTTTATAAGCATCCGAAGGGCTTTTATATATCCTATAAGGTTTCCCTCACCGTTGTAAAGCGTGTTTACGATAGGAAACCCATTGAGGGTAACTTATAGATGTTCTTGGAGGAGGATGTTAATTGTGACGAAACTGTTGATTGGGAGGCTGAGAGCTCCCAAAGTTTTTTTGGGGGGTGTTCAGACATATACTGGTATGTGATATATATATATATATATATATATATATATATATATATATATATAGTGTGTATATATGTGTATGTATGTATATATATATATATGTGTGTGTGTGTGTGTGTGTGTGTGTGTGTGTGTGTATAAAATCAGTGGGGATCCTGTCTGGGCTGGACTTGGGACTGACATTTGAGAGAGGCAGGATTCTTTTCCACAAACCATTCTACTGTGGAAGGGGAGGGGGGAAAACCAGGGTCCCAACTGAACGCGTAGAGGTGTACTTTGCAAAGTGAGTTTCAAACAATTCCACTCATGCCCTTCTCTCAGTCCTGTAAATGGAGTTGGGTAGCATAAACTTGGGATTACGTCGATTATTATTATTATTATTATTATTATTATTTCCATCTTTTCTTCTTCCACCCACACCTTCCAAAAACCACTTTGACAAAGTTGACTTGCGTGAGGCAGAAAACTCCCTGGATGTTTCCAGGGAGTAAGGGAATAGTTACAGTAAGTCCTGAGGAAGTGTAACTTTGCTTGAAAGTGTTCTGAGTGGGACAACATATGCCAGCTTCTTAATTTCTTCGTTCCTAATTTCCCCCTTCTGTCTCCCACCCCGCTTCCCTCATTATTATTATTATTATTATCATCATTATTGGGTTGTGTTTTTTTCCTTCCTTTCCTGAATGTCCAGCACTTCCCCAGCGATCCCGGAAAAAAAGATGTCCCTACACGAAATACCAGATAAGAGAACTGGAACGGGAGTTTTTCTTCAACGTGTACATAAACAAAGAGAAAAGACTCCAGCTGTCTAGGATGCTGAACCTCACGGATCGACAAGTCAAAATATGGTTCCAAAATCGACGGATGAAAGAAAAGAAACTGAACAGAGATCGACTGCAGTATTTCACGGGGAACCCCTTGTTTTGAGAGAACTAAGCGCGGAGGGGAAGGAGGCGAAGGAGACCTCCCTCCCTGGTCCAACCTGCCACCTGAGTGCAAAAAAATTAATAATAATAATCAAAAAAATAACAATCAAGAGGTTTACACGACATCCACCCTGCGGACAAGTTCCCTTTATTGTTATTTTTATTGTTTTTATTTCACCCATGCTCAACAGATCTGGTTCTTCCAAACAGCCCTTGTGTCCACGAGAGGTCTTGGGGCGCTTGGCGGAGAGGAATCCTCTAAAGGGGGACCAGAAACCGAGAGGGTAAATCCAATAGTCCATTCTAACCTTGTTGTGTGTCGTTGGAGTTTTGGGTTTGGGGGTTGTCGTTTTGTCTGGATTTCCACTCCCTTTCCATCCTCTCTCTTTTTCTTTGGTGAAACTACCCACCGTGTTGCTTTAATTCTCTCCCCACCCACTTCTCCTTAGTTCCTGGCGGAGGCCGCTACTAAACCTCGAATGTAGATGGTAGTTAAGAAGGAAGCGCGTTATGAAGCAGCCGTGTTGGGCCCGCTTTCTGTTGGGTCTGAGATAGGAGAGAGTGACTCCTCTCAACTTCCTCCTTTCGTTGTCGTTGTCGAAAAGGTGGTTCTGTGCATTCGGTAGCTACCTTTACGCACACCAGTATAGAGAGAGATATCTGGTTTCCATTGCCTTTTTTTGGGGGGGGGGGTTGTTTTTAAAAAGAAGCAGTACGGGACACTGTCGTGCCCATGTGAACAAATGGTTCCTAGTAAGGTTGAAGTTGCCTTTTCCGCGTGCGTTATGAGCAGTGCCATCTCTGAAGGTCCATAGTCAGGTCCCTGCTGGTGTCAAGTGAAATCGACTAATAGCTGTGAGTGTGGTCCGACCCACCGTTATGTGCTCCCCTCATGCCCCTACATTTCAAATAAAAAAACCTGTTCGTTCTCTTTTTCTCCGCTATAATGAGAATATTTTTTTAAAAAAAAAAACCCCAAAAAACAGGAGCAACGTCCCCGGCGGGCTTACCCAGTTTTTGTTATTTTTAGGGGGAAACTCAACATGTCAGCCTGGGGGAAAAAATATGTATGTAAATCTATTCCATTTGAATAAGTGGGAGTTAAAAGGTGTTGCTTTTAAAACTCTGTCTGGAACATATCCTGTATTTTAAAAATGCGCTATATTGTAAAGCGCATCCTGATCCGACTTATAGTGGATAACAGATCCACTGTAGTACAAAGTTCTAATGAACTTTGGGGAGGCGAAGCGAACTAGCATAGCGACTTAGAGTTCCAATCGAAACGAAACTTCCCACTCCAAAACTTGAACTTAATTAAGGATGGGTGACTGGTACTGGGATAAGGAGCGCAATTCTTTTAAAAGGTGCCTCCTGATCTCCCACCCTATATTCACACACGCACACAAAGGAACGGGAGAAATAATCTAATTAGCCACCAAGCTGCCCAGTCTTCATTATCATTATCATTATTATAATTATTACCATTTTTTCTGAGAAGGGTTTGGTGGAGGTCCTCGCCTCTACTTTTATATTGCGCGACCTAGCTAGGCTGTTTACAAAACCTTGAACTGTCTAGACAACACCATAAAAGCTCAGGGTCTAAACAGCTTAATTGGGTTATATTGTACACCTTCTGGTGGCAGAAAAAGAGATTTCCGCAACGAGCAATAAAGGAGACGAGTGAGAAAAGAATTTGGCTTAAAAAAAGGAGGAGAGCAGGGCGGGGGAAGGAGAAGCGGTGGGTCCATTTTGCATCAATTAAAGGCCAAACTGGACGGATAAAATGAGAGCCAAACATATAAAGCAAACGTTAAGCGTCGAGGCTTCAGGTAGACATGGCCAAAAATTAAAACTTGAAACTCTTAAGCAAGGAAAACAGTAAGTGTCTGCCTTTGAACTTCCAAAATGTCAAGGTCATCACCTTTAACCTTTCTGAATAATTAGGAGCCTTAAAGGTTCCTCTCTTATTTTCAACCACCACCCACTCTCTCTGTGTGCCTCTTTCCCCCATTTCTTACTTCCTCCCCCCCCCTCTGGCTTTTCTCTCTCTCGCACACCCACCCACCCACCACACACGCACACGCACACACACACAAACACACTTCTTACTGCATAGCTATCCACACCCACGAATCCACCACGTAGGTCTTTGGAGCGCTTCGACTTCCACTAGGAAATAGTTCATTTCATCAGTTCTTACCAGGGGTATTTGCAGAATTCTCCAGACTAACGCCATTGCAGTTTCTCCAGACTAACAGCTTATTTGCCGCGAAACCTCTTCTAATTCCTCCTGAAACCATATTTAGAATTCTGTCCCTAGCCACCCTCCCGCTCCGCAAGGCATAAGCCACTATTTCTTCCCAATTTTTCTTTTACTGTTTGGTAGTGATATACATACAGAAATCAGGTCAATACATTTTTTTTAATCCCAATAGATAAATAAATAAAGTCAAAAGCAACAGTTGCAACTCAGTGCCACTAAAATAAATGAGAATTCGTTCATGGAATTCAGTGTGACGCAGATTATCCGAAAAAGAACTGACTTGTGGTTTGGAGCCCATAGGACGTCCAAATAATTCAATTTATAATCTCAAGGCGCCTGAAAAAATATCCTCTTAACGTTATAGGAAAATATTGTGTGCTTTCCTGATGCCTTAAACTGTTTTATCAAAAAGGGGGTGACTTTCCTTATCATTTACTCTTCAGTCAGGAATGTACCAAAAAGGCGAATCAATTCAAATTCACCAACTACAGTTCTCCTAAGACAACTCCGTTGGGTTTTTTCTTCGAAAAAAGCTTTAATATATAGGAAAATAAATATGAAAGCTTTTTTTCGAAGAAAAAACCCAGCAGAATAATGTCTCAGAAATCCAAGAAGAAAGCATGCAGTGTTTTTTTCAAATAAAAAATTCCCTGCATGCCGGACTGCTAAATTCCACAAGAGGGCGCGCTAATATTCCAGAATGTCTAATTGTCCTGATGTTCAAGTGTACTGTATTTCCACCCCCGTCCCCAATCACCCTGCTACTAATAAAATATCTAATATATAAGCAACTATAAGTTTTCAGGGCTTGGGAAATGAGAAAATAGAGCATAAACAGGATTTATTAAACAAGTAACTCATGACCATGACATGAACAAGACGTATTTCATTTAAAAAAATTATTTTGGGTCATAATCTTTTACAATATGATGCATAAGAATTTTTTTAAACTAGTAATTTTTTAGGACGGGGTAGTTTATCTCCTGGATTTCCTCAACAGAACGAAATTCTAATTGTTTCTCTTTCAGCGCAATCATAGCGCCCCAAGAATACCAATGTGATCAAAGCCAGTTTATATTTAGGTCGAGATTTTTTCAGGAGAAGACCAACGCAGGCAGATAGTTCAATGTTAAAAAGAATGTGTGCTTTTAATCAGTGGGAAAATGGGCTGCTGAGTATTTTATTTTTTTTGGGGGGGTGCCTTTTCTCTAGAGATAGCTTTATTTACCAGAGAAGAGTCGGGCATTTTGCTTAGGGTGGCTATCATTTCGTCACCTTGACCCGATATTGTGAAACTAATTTTCATTCTCCACAGAAAGATACAAACGGAGAAATAATTATGTATTCCAAGGACCCCTAAAATGTTTAAAACAAAAACGAAACTCCTTCCACAAAAAGGGCATCTGATTTGGGAGATCTTAGTTGTCTCCGAAAACGCACTTTTAGGTAAAAACACCAAAGATCAGAGTTGGTTTCCTCCGCCTTTCTCCTTCTGCATAATATGAATTCGAAATTTGGCATTGTGTAATCCAATAAACTAGACACATTCAAAGTCATCCCTACCAAATGAATGTTGGGCGCATTGTTTTCCAGTGGATTTTAAATTTTTTTTATACATATAAAAAGGAGTTCATTGTTACTCCAGTTACCTAGAATAGCCTTTCCGCCTGAAATAAACGGAAGTGTTCTGAAATAAAATGAAATGTTTTTTTTTAAAAAAACACACACCATTATGTTGAAACACAAATGAAATTAATATTTGCCATTTTAGATCCATAATAAACTGGATGGTGTAAGATGAATCTATTTTGGGAAAGAATAATGTAGAAAAGGTTAATGTTTGGTGTGGGGCTTTCCCCCACTGTTAAATTAACGCACGCCTTGTCAGACACCGCATGAAGACTAAACTACACGGTTAGAATTCTCCCTCACCCCCCTCCCCTCCCATTTATATTAAGACCTTGTTTTGAAAATTTTAAAAAAATGTAACATTGTGGTTGGGGCTATATGCGTATTATATATACTCTGCTCATTAAATTAGTTGGATATTTAAAATCTCGCCTTTGTTCTTTGTGGAACCTTCACGCACGTGTGACGGACCTGGGGAGGTGTGGGGATGGGAGTTCATTTTGGTTATGATTTTCAGCAATTTCCCAAAGCCTTTTTGATCTGAGAGTGTTAAGATGGCGCAGAAAACATTGGCAATTTAAAAAAAATACAAGTCTGTCTGTCTGTCTGTCTGTCTGTCTGTCTATCCATCCCTCCATTCAAGGTTGCCAAATCTGCTAAAGCTTATGCCGTATTGATACTTCCATGTTTTAAATAACTGTAACTCAAGACTACGGCCAATGCTATTGTATACAGTACTAAGTCTCTCCGGAGCTTCTAATTAATTGAGAGAGTAGAGGATGTATGGTGTAAAGACATTAACCTGGCCAGACCCTTCTAGTAAAGGCTGCGAGCGTCTGAAATTGAACTCGTGCTTTTGTATACAAAAGGCTTATGATAAACAATGGACAAAACGTGAATCCTCTTCAGGGGAGTTTCGTTTATGACGTGAATCAGTTGGTACATCTATAGATATCTTTAGACCTAGATACCTATATAGCTATAGAGATGCATATAATATCTGCAGAGCAAAAATAAGGGAGGGCGTGCTGTTGACTTCTCCCTCATATCTCATGTAGTATAGTTAATATTAGTTAAATTATGTTCTGTACATTACCAAGAGCGATGGTCTCACCACACATCTCCCTCGTCTTTTTAATCCAAATATTTGGGACGTTGTCTCTGCTCCGCATAACAACGTGAGGCTCAGAGGCTCATTTAATTGCTGTGTTATGATGGGACGAAAAGCCACGATATGGTATGGCACTAATTTCCTTTCTTAATTAAAAGGAATACCTTTCAGCGCCTCTGCTCTGCAGTGGTATGGAATGAAATAAACTGAATCAATGTGTAAACGCCTCCAGATTAAATAATACTTAGATGAAAGGAGGAAGGGAACATTTGGATAGGCTTCCAGGGAGCCCGTCTGAATGCCAGTCTTTTGAACAATATTTGTCAGTCCAGTTCAGAGTCCACAGCTGCAAAGTATCTGCCCCCCCCCCACTTTTGGGTAGGCTCCTTCCCCTCCCCCACCCCTTTAATAATGAGAAGAGAATAAAATAAATTGCAGTTAGAAGAGGAAAAAGTAGGAGGAATATCTTTTAATACGTCCCTACATACATTCCAAAACAAAGCCCCCAAAAGGGCATCAAACGGCCAGGCACAAAATGTCGAATAAATCTGAAGGATTAAAATTAAAGTTTAAAGTATCGACTTTTCCTCTCGGTTTTTATTTTCTATTATTTATTAAGGCAGAAAAGGGGGATGTCAACATATATTTTACTGCAAATAGTAATCGAGTTATAAATGGAGCTTTTTTCGGGGGGTTTCACCCCCTTTGAAGAAAAAATATGGGACAGTAAAAGAGGAAAACCTTTACATTAATGTAGATTGTATATCTCATTTATGGCACAATATTGATTTATTTATTAATGTTAATTACTACAATTCCATCTTAATATGATTTAAAACTGAAGTGGCCTTAAACACACAAGGTCTGAGTAACCCATTTCCCAATGAGATGTTTATTCAACCTTTAGATGTGTCACACAAATTTTAAGGTTTTCGGTTTTCAGTGCCATTCCCCAACCCACCCCACACATTTTTAATATATTTGCCCAAGCCTGCTCAAATTCTTTCCTCACCCTTATTCTTTTTTATTAAAAGTAGTAATTGGTGATGATCAATGGATTGCTTCAGAACTGGAGAGCCTTAACCGTACACATGGTTTATCTAACAAAATAATTGGAGGTCATTAGATGGCGGCATTAGTATCTTGCGCCTCAAATCTAGCGAAATTTCCTAACTCTAAAGGGAGGACTCGGAGTCAGTTCATTAAACAACACACACCCCTGAGATGGAAAACGGGGGAAAGTCTGGCTTGCTTTAATGTTACAACTGGGCAACATATAGCCAAAATAAAATAAAATAAAGAGGATGCGGCCATTGGGAGATTTCTAGGGCACTTCTTAAAGTGTAAATAAGAATTACGGAAGGCCGTTTGAAGGGGGATTGTTATTATTATTATTTTAAAAAAACCTGATTAGATTTCACAGTCAAGTCTTAAGATGCAGACCAGAAAATAGTATTGGGTTGCTTTAAACTCGGTGGGTTGTCTGGCGTCTTGTTCTGTGGGGAGAGGGAAAGGGGGGGGGGGAGGAAGGGAAATTGCTGGAAAGGACATAAAAAGCCGGCCCCCAAAGAGGGAGCATCGTGACCTCCACTTTTGTTTGTTCTCCAGCTCAGACAAAATCTTAGCAATGGCTCTGATAATGATCTCAAATTGGAGAAAAGGAGGAGGAGGTGTGGGGGGGGGGGACAAAAATCCTCTCTCCTACACTGGGACCACCACCACTTCCTTGCGGTGCTGTTTCCCTTATTTCTAAGCCCCTGTCCAGAATAAGGGCATGGCTTATGGACTCGCAATTTAAAGGAGTCCATGAAGAAAGAGAGAAAATGTTTATCTGGGGTGGTGATGGTGGAATGTAGCTTATTTGACGAAGGTAAGCTGGAGACTCCCCGGCAAACACAGAAGCCATAGAGAGAGAGAGCGAGACAGAGGGAGAGAAGAGAGGCGGCTGGAGCCGTAAAACCCACCGGCTCTTAACCTGACAATGATGTTGTATTTGAACAGCTGCGATAAGCTTTTTCAAAAAGGGTCTGTCTCATTGCCACAGCGAGATTTCAAACTGGGGTGAGGGGGTTGTTTTCGGCAAATGGATAGGGGAGGAAGAAGAAGAAGGAGAGGGGGGAAAGTGAAGCAACCCCCCCCAAAGTGCCAAAGACATAAGGGTGAAAAAACCAGGACGGAAAATTAAGCTTCTTGCAGTCATTGGAGAGGCCGTGGGTGCCATTTCAAAGGGTCTGTTTTGGTTTCCCCGTTCTTATTTCAAAGGAGTGGTTTGCTGATAGGGATGAGCTCAAGGCCTGGAATAAATAGATGGACTCAAGGCAACATTTAACCTCAAGTAGATGGTTCCTGTGTGGCGTGCGGCGTGTGACATTTTATGAATAAAGAGACACCTTTGGAGTAAAAACACACTGCCAAACAAGCGGGAGGAGAGGGAAAATATGAATGTTTTTAAAGTCCCGAAGGTGAGGGGGGGGGGAGAACAGTCCTTAATTTCAAGGATATGTCTCCTCCTGTGTTTCAAGAAAAGGGAGTGATGCGGTATAAATATAAGGAAAAGAAAGGATGAACATCGAAGTGGGAAAATCTATTTTTGAAAGAAGCGTCCAAATTTATCCATAGGTAGAGTTGCCCACGATTCCTGTGGTCAAGAACTAGGGAGTGGTGGACTCAGGTGTTTATTATCGCCCTTTTTAATAGATATGAAGTTGGGTAATGAAATAATGTAAGAAGCCAGCAGATTCCGTTGTGGGATGCGGGCTACCACGTTGTGAGTGCATATGTGGGGGTTTTTTTGTGTGAAGTTCAGCAACATCGTCTACGAAAACTTTACCTTTTCTCTGGTGCCATTTTCGTGGGCAAAGAGAATTTCTTCACATGTGTACTATGAGAAAGGACCCTCATCTTATTTATTAATTATTTTATTTTAGGAATCTGCTGGAGCTATAAAACCAAACTTATGACCAAATTTTTTTTTCTAGCTTTTAATATTTGACGATTTGTATTAAAACAAAAATTGACCTTCTTGGTTAGCAGCGAAGAGGAAAAATCAATAGTATAATTTTCAATAATTCATAACACGAACACCATTATGCTAAATCTTAACTATTAATCTTATCCTTTACAAAGTCTCGATTGATTTGTTAATAAAATATCTTCCCGTGTGTGGCAACAGAGGGTATAACTCTTGAAAAAGCTTCAGAAGCAAGAAAATTACCAAGTGGCTCAAGAATGTAGATGAGAATTTTATTGATCGCTCTGATTCTTCTTAATCTGTATTAATAAATTCCACAACCTTTTGTACCTTGCACTTGTCAGGAACCAATGCTTTTACAAAATCCATAAAAGGTAACATTATTTCCACCGCTACCACCACCCCTTTGTATCTTCCCCAAATTATGACACGTTGGGAGATCGCCTACACTTCAGACATAGTCAGCTGTCCACCCTCAAAAAACAAACAACACACACACAACTTTTTTTGGACCTTTATTATATGCTGTGGCTTTTGTTTTAGAAAGTGTTTGATTATGAAGTGAAAGGAGGAAGTAGTGGAAAAGAGAAGGATGTGTTGTCCAGGGCTGAGACTTAGGGACGTATCTTCTGAGGACGTCAGTTGCCGCCAATTCATGTAACTTGAAGGAGATGTTGGGCAACCATGAGGACTGGAGATGGGGGAAACCACTTTTATCAATATTATCATCACCATTACTATTCACAGGTGGGGAGAATGAGAAGAAGACCCACATATTTCGCCTTGTAGGATTGCATGCGTCTCCCCTTCCCACTCCCTCCATCTTTCTGTGTGTCTGCGCGCGCCTCTGCGTCCATCTCCCACCCCCTTGTCTCTGTTTAAGCCAGCCAGGGATTTTCCTGAAGTACCTGTCTCATATATACGTATATATATATTGATATTGGAGCAAAGGGGCATGGCTCAGGATCAGCCTGAATTCGGACAGTAACTCCTTTGTGGTGTTAAAAAACACACAAAAAACACAAAACAAAACAACAACAACCCAGCAGCAACAACGAAAGAGTTGCGAGATGGGGGGCTATGGGGGGGGTCAGATTAGTTCAACGCATTTCCTTGTTTTAAATCAGCGCAGTGCGCCAGGGCTGGCTTTGCAAAAGGACACACACAAAAAAAGAAAAAGGTTGCTACTAATATTGCTGCTGCTGCCGCCGCCGCCGCCGCCGCCGCTGGAGCTCCCTGGCTTGGAGGAGCGCGCGCACTTTCTCCTCGACGTTCTAGATGTCGCTGTTGACCACCTTTGCGCCGCAGCCCGGAGTGTCCCGCGGAGCACGTGACCGGCGGGGAGGTAGCGGCTCAAGGCCATTTTCAAATCTCATTGGCTTAGCTGTCATGTGGTTGTGCAGAGGCATCCACAATTACACAGGGAATGTTTTCGTAGAGATGTCAGCCTACAAAGGACACAATCTCTCTTCTTCAAATTCCTCCCCAAAATGTCCTTTCCCAACAGCTCTCCTGCCGCCAACACTTTCCTAGTCGATTCCTTGATCAGTGCCTGCAGGAGCGATAGTTTCTATTCCAACAGCGCCAGTATGTACATGCCACCTAGCACAGACATTGGGACTTATGGGATGCAAACCTGTGGACTTCTACCGTCTCTGGCCAAGAGAGAAGTCAACCATCAAAATATGGGTATGAATGTACACCCTTATATACCTCAAGTAGACAACTGGACTGATCCGAACAGGTCCTGCCGAATAGAGCAACCTGTTACTCAGCAGGTCCCCACCTGCTCCTTCACGACAAATATTAAGGAAGAAACCAATTGCTGCATGTATTCTGATAAGCGATCCAAGCTGGTGTCTTCGTCCGACGTCCCTTCCTACCAGAGGCTGGTCTCTGACTCGTGCTCCATTGAAAACCCCGAGGTCCCCGTCCCAGGATATTTCAGGCTGAGCCAGACCTACGCCACTGGGAAAACCCAAGAGTACCATAACAGCCCCGAAACGAGTTCAACTGTCATGTTGCAGTTAAACCCTCGCGGCGCTTCCAAACCGCAGATAGCTTCGCAACTTCCGATGGAGAAGAAAATGAATGAAAACCCCAACAGCGGCAGCGCCGCCACCGCCGCCGCCACCAACACCACCAGCAGCACCAGCAGCCACCATTCAGACAACTCTGCCAAAGTCTCTCAAGTGGAAAGTCCCGAGTCTAAGTCCACGCTGCAAGACGACAGGAGCTGCCTGGCTGAAGCCTCCGTTTCCAGCCCAGAAACCCAAGAGAAGGAAAGCAAAGGTCGGTATGATCGCAGAAGTTGGCGGCTGTGGGGGGCAGATACCCGAACGTGGTGGCAGACTGACTAACTTGGGCACGCCAGTCTCGTAAACCACAGGAGCATTTAATGCTTTAAGCTCAGCCATAACTGCTCAGCAGACAGGGCCCCCCCCACCTCTTTCTGCTGCTGCTGCAGGTGCTGGGTTTTTGGTTTGTTTGTTTTTTTGCAATTGGAAAAACAAAAAGGAAATAGAAGGGCATGGATGCCTTAGGGCCTGACCACGATGTTGGTGACACCCATCGTTTCATGCCTTTTGAATCCCAGAGATTCAGCCAGGAAAAGGGTCTTTTCGTTTCTCTCTTGCCAAGACTGCTGCATTATAACTGCTCCAGCAGCTCCTTCAGATTAGAGGTTCTTAAATTACACCCACTGTTACTCTCTCTCCCCCATCCTTGGTCAAATTGGGATCAAATATTTCCTATGGATGTTCTCTGTGAAGAGCACAGTCGATTGCTAAGCATGGTAATAAAAAGTTGTGGGTTGTTGTTTTCCTTTTGACGAGATAAAATAAAACAGGGAGGTGCCGCAGAGCCCATATAAAGTATGAGGAGAATAAGGCAAGGCCCTTTCTTCGAAGGAAGTCTAAATTTGGGATAAGGTAATATAGACAAGACAAGTTTTGGTCTCCTAATTTCACTAGGCTTTGAAAGTTGTTATGAAATAATGGAAGGAACTGCATTGTTTATTTCAAGATGAGGGAGGACCGCAGGGGCTTCGTTTGGAGAAGGGAGAATATGGTGCAAGAGCGGGGAGGGGGCCCCTCAGAAACCATGCCTTTAGTAAAAATTAACTTGTCAATCTCTACTGTGCATTTGTTACTCGTAGGAAGTGCAGAACAATACAGACCATGTTTATTAAGCCCAGGTCTGCCATTTGCATCTAATAGGAGATGGGGAATCAAAAGCGAAAACGATAAATACAGTTGATTTTTAGGTATTCGGCCCCCTCCATTTTGGTGTTAGTTGAGGACTAAAAAGGCCACTTCCCTCCCCCCCCCCCCCGCCTTGGGTGTTTCTTTAATTTAATGAGTGATGCAGATGAATCTCTTTCAACATGATTGGGGATAGTACTGTTTTTAACTGAGGCATTTCCCAAACAAGTGGCTTTATAAGGGCGGGGGTTGGTTTGTACAGTTCACATCCACTAAAATGCGAACCACTGGGAAGATGACAGTATTCATATTGCTCCCAATGTCGCAGGCTATTTTGAAATATGTGGATTAGCAGGGAGAATGCATAGAGATAATGTTTGGGAAAGCTGCAGAAATAACCTAAAGAGTGGAAAATAGTGTTGCTGCTGGCATTGTTTAACTCGAATGTGGACACCATTTTTTGTATCATTATCATTATATTAAAAAAAAACCCGCCCTGCCCCAATGTACACACCTCCGTTAGCAATGTTTAATACCCACAAGCCACCATATCTGCGAGACACAATGGATGTAGTAGGTTCATGGCCAAGGGTACTCTATAACAGACTGAGGTGTTTCTTTTTTCTTTTTCTTTCTTATTTTCCCTTCCTTCCTTCTTTCCTTCTCCTTTGATGTTGCTAGAGGAAATCAAGTCTGATACTCCAACCAGCAATTGGTTAACTGCAAAGAGTGGCAGAAAGAAGAGGTGTCCCTATACTAAACATCAAACACTGGAATTAGAGAAAGAGTTCTTGTTCAATATGTATCTCACTCGAGAGCGCCGCCTAGAGATCAGTAAGAGCGTAAACCTCACTGACAGGCAGGTCAAGATATGGTTTCAAAACCGCAGAATGAAGCTCAAGAAGATGAGCAGAGAGAACCGGATCCGAGAACTGACCGCCAATCTGACCTTCTCATAAACCGGTTCAGCTGGGGGCTTGAAAGGATTGAGACCTGGGCTCAGTTACCACCAGTTGGTATATATAAATATATATATATATAATAAATATATATATGTAGGAAAGACTTTGGGGGGAACAGAGACAGAGAGGGGGGGACAAAAGTAGACCCCCTTCATTTTCCATTTTTTTAATTTCTGATAGAATGTGACCTTTTGTCATTCTTTTTAGTGCTGCAAGTGTTTATGTATGTTCCTACGACGAGTATATATATGTATATATATATGTGTATGTATGTATATATATATATATATATATAGCCTAGCACGTGTAATTTATTATTATTTTTCTCATCGTAATGCAGGGTAAACACTGATTCAATATGATCATTTGGTCTTAACTTATTGGAGCTGTTGGACATCCAGATAATGTGACTTTTTCCATGTTTTTTTTTTTAAACTCACCACGTGGTATTTATGGGGGGGGCTGTTACACGGGCCATGCCATTTTGAGTAGATGACAATACTTTTAATAATTATTTAAAAGAAAGAAAAATAAGCATTTTTTCTTCCTTGAGAGGTGGGGGGGGAGGCAAAGCGAGTGAGAGTGCGAGAGCGAGAGTGAGATGAAAAGGAATGTTAAAAAGCACATTTTAAGATGTAACACTCCCCTTTCTCCCGTGTGCGTCAAACTTGTCCTTCGTGCGTGCAATGGAATCCTTCATTCTTCCTCAACTGTAGACATTTTTTTCTCTCTCTTCCCCTTGTGGTGCATACGTGGAATCGTAGTGGTATAACAAGCAATATGTCTTCTTCTTCTTTTTCCTACGCCTTCTTCTTTGTGCATGTCCTATTCGCATGTATAATGCAATAAACTCTGTAAAGTTCACGAGGCTCCTTTGGTTGGTCTTTCCAAATCCAAACCGAACCAGAACACGACACCATTTCGCCCATTTCGCAGCTTCTCCTTGCCATTCCCTTGCGCTCAAAGACTCTCCCTCCCGCGCACCCCGCCATCACCCCACACCCCCAACCCAAATCCTCCTACTAGTGTGGGAGCTGGTAGATATTTTTTTAAAAAAAATAAAAAGGGGGGTAGATTTGTCTGTGTCAGTCAGTCCTAATAATACCTTTAGCAATTGCTAGGGTCGCGAGGAAATGGCCTAGGGCGTCGGGAACAGACAGTCTTGACAAGGGAGCGCCAAAACGCTAGTGAAATGTTATGACCGAAAGTGGACACCTTTATCCCATCCAATCATAAACGGTAAGTTGACTTTTAGGAAGGAAAAAACGGAAGCCGTAACGAGCCTTCGCGCAGAGCCCCGATTGCCAGCCTAAAATGTGCTATTATTGCAAATCCTTACTGCAGTTTGTATATATCGTTACAAATACAGCGTGCGAAATAAATTCAGTTGTTTTATTCCATTTCACCTCCCTTGCTTTTAATGCACCCTAGACACATATTATTATTATTATTATTATTATTATTATTATTATTATTATTATTATTATTAGATTCCTATTTGCAGTGTTGTAAAAAAAATAAAGGAAGCCACATTGCCTAGTCTCTATCTACAGGGCCTTTCCCCGCTTCGTCTCCAAACGCTCACACGTTTTGATTTCCTGACAATCCTGGGTTATTTTGCTTTGTGCGTGTGTTTGTTTTCTGTGGTTCCTTCGTTGTAGCCCACATCAGGATAATGAAGTTCACGACTCTCCGCAACGCCCTCCCCGGACATCGCTGCGAAATCTTTCTCACAGCCACTTTATCTTGGGGAAGGGGTTAGGAAGGCGGGGGTGGGCGTCGGGTGGGGTGGGGTGGGGAGATCCGAAGCAGAAAGTCCCTTAAAAGGAGTTTGCAAATGAACATGACTCCAGGCTGAAGTCCAAATACTTGGGAATGCTTTCACCTTCAAGAAAGAAAGAAGGAAAGAAAGAAGGAAAGAAAGAAAGAAGGGGGGGGGGAGAGCTTGAGAAACTGCCGGCTCAGCTTCTGGAGAAATGGGCTCGTAACTAACAACAAATGCCCCTCCTTGACTTCCAAATCAGGAAATTGCCTCTAACATGTTGGAAATATTTGCTAACCTAATGACACCCAGACAGTTCATGAAAGAACGAGTGACATCACATCTCTCCAACCCGACCCCAGCGTTTTGGTTAATTCTGATAAAGTTGTTCTTATATAGATGGATGCTTTTGGGGGGGGGGGGTACTGATTTATCAATAGTAAACTGTGTGTATCTAAATTCAAAGCGCGTACAGAATATGCCATGTATGCACGCGCGCGCACAAAACCTGTTTATGTATTTGTATATAGTCATGTACACAAATGATAGGTATACTGTACTCTCTCTGTCTTTGTTAACACCAGGTCGTTGGGTATTTGTGAGATGTTATACGGAGCTGTGGGTTTGTGTTTTTGTTTTGTAATATCCATAACTTCAGTATAAAAGCGTCTCTCCCTCACTGTGACAACTACAGATATTTGGTGTTGTTGTTTTTTTCCCTTTCCTTTTTACTCGCTCTTAATAAACACTCCGTGATGTTGCCGTGAGAAAATGGCACTTACGGCTATGATTCAAACTCGTTTTCCTCTGAAAGTAAATTCAGCTGGAATAGAGGGCAATGGCTTCCTTCCACATACTTAGGTTGTTTTGAACTGGTATGTGAGCATGAACATGGAGTGCATGTAGACACACAGAGAAAGAGAGAGGTAAGGAAGAGGGCGTGAGTTCCACCGCACATAAAGAAAACAGTAAGTTACAATAAATAAAACCCAAAGAGACCAAACAGAGAGAGAGATGGGTTCCTAGAAATCTGGTCCCAGCGCCCAGATATGTAACGCAGTCCTGTCGGCTTCCCTCGATGCGTTTCTTGTTTTCCTTTGTTTTGTTCCAAGCAAAGATTTGGATTTGAAGTAGCCCTGCACGTTCTCTCCTCGGTCAGTCATATTAGGCTTTCTCAGAATCCAACAGAAGAAGGAGAAGCAGGAGGGGGAAAAAGAGGAATGATAATAAATTTCTCAGTTGGCTTGAAATCCCCGGCGAAGCGTTTGCTTCAGGTTCAAAACCCACTCTGAATACTTGGTCTCTGATAGTAAATAATAAAGGTGGTTGAACCAGATTGAATCTCCTTGACTTCTATGGTGCGGGGGTGGGGTGGGGGTTGGCGGAGGAGGAGTTTGTGCTTACTAGGAAATATCTAGGAAATAAAATTAAGGAATGGAAGGTGTTGAGGTGGGGAGTGGGGATAAGTTCTAGCCACTGGTGCCTCGAGTTTTGTCTTTCTCGCAGAATGTTTGCAAAGCAGACTCGATTTACAACGAGATCTTGTCCAAGGGGCTGCGGCGTTTCGGGGCTCATTCATTCATTCATTTCGTGCATTTCAGCTTCCCAAACTCTGGAGTACCTTGGAAGTAATGACAACGCCCCCGTTTGAATCCAAAGTTTGAAAACTGTAGTAAAGACTGGTGTTGAGAGAGAGAAAGAGAGAGAGAGAGAGATTGAGATTTTTTTTTCCTCGTGTGCCATCAGTCCATTTTATTAGAGGGACACATTAATCTATAATCAAATGCACCTCATAAAATTTTTATTGAAAGGCATAAAATCATTGCGGAGAGGTCTTCCACCTGTTTTAAAACAACACAATGGGCAGCTCTTTCCTTCCTTCCTTCCTCTCTCTCTCTCTCTCTCTTTTCAATCATTCAATTCTGCCCCTGTGTTGCTGTTTTCCCTTTTTTCCCCTTTTTAAAGGAAACGACACCAAGAGCTGCTCTGGAAAAGTGGCCCTCTCCTGCATTGTTGCGCTTTTTCTTTTTCTTTTTTACTGTAACATTTCCCTGTTTTATGAGGAGTCGTTACACACTCTCAGTTTTTGGCAGGGTTTGTTTTCACAGGCGGGGATCTCGCTGGGCTCCCCCCCTCCCCATCTCTCTCTCTCCTTATGATTTCAATGGGGGTTTTCCTCGGCAGCTTCCAAAGACAAGGACAAGCCAAGCCTTCGCAGAACTTCCGTGCTTGAGGCTGATGGCAGCAGCGGAATGAATGGCAGGAACCTCTCCAAGGAGGCGAACAAATAGTCCCCGAACTTGCTTCTGCTAGTAGCGCGCCACGCCCGCTTGGAGTCCTGCTAAGCTTAAGGCAAGAGAGTGGAAGGATTTTCTCTCTCTATCTGCCTGTATACAATTACACGTTTTGGAGACTAGTGTTTTCCTCAGAGGATGGGAATGAGGGTTTTTTGTTTGTTTTTTTAGGTTTTCTTTTAAAGGACGTTGTTGTCTTAGCTTGTTGCCTTCTTGGGTTTTTCCTTTTTCCTTCTCCCTTCTTCCCCCACCACCACCTCCGCTTGAATCACAGCAACCCCTTCAGTTTAGCGGATTGATTTACTTGGAGTATTGGTAAATATGATCACGTGGGCGGAGGGACCAATGGCTGAGCCTGGCCGCCTGCAAAATACTACGATTGTTCTCCGGGCCAGGCGATCATCTACAGTTAACAGAGTAACCTTTTTTGCCTTCCCCCCTTCATATGCCCTGCTACGGAGGGAGCCTCCCAAAAATGTCGACCGGCGGCACCCTCAGTAACTACTATGTCGATTCCCTCATAGGCCACGACAGCGAGGAAGTGTACGGTGGCGGCGTCGGAGGAGCAGGAGGAGGCGTCGGCGGCGTCGGAGGGGCTGCCCGGTTCCTGCAGGGAGGTCACCATGCGACCCCCAGGCCACCCTCAGGTGTGGTGGCCGAGGGCTCGGATTTCTCCTCCTGCAGCTTCGCGCCCAAGTCGGCCGTCTTCCCAGCCTCGTGGCCCGCCGTGCACGCCCAGCCTCCGGCGCCCATGCCCGGCATTTACCACCCTTACATGCCCCAGCCGCACTTAGGCGGACCGGGCGAGGGCGGCGGAGGCGGCGGCGGAGGCAGATACGTGCGCTCCTGGATTGAGCCCTTCGCCTCTTTCCCCAGCAGCCCCGGCAACGGCGGCGGAGGCAACAGCAACGTCTCCGCCGCTAGTGCCGCGGCTGCTGCTGCTGCTGCTGCAGCGGCGACGACCAGCATCGCCTCCAACGGCGCCGGCGGTGGCTCCTCCAGCGCGCGCCACTACGGGATCGTCAAGCCGGAGAGCGGGGCAGGCGCCGCCGCCGCCACCACCACCGGTCCGGTGGGGCCCTCTCCTTCCTCCTCCTCTGCCACCGTCTCCTCTTCCTCTTCCTCCTCGTCTTGCAGCTCCGAGTCTCCTTCCAAAAGAACTGAGTGCGCGCCGTCTAGGGAGCCCTCGGGGGTCAATGGGCCCGAGTACACGTGCAATTCCTTCCTGACAGAGCCCCGTGAGAAAGCGGCGGCGGCAGCAACAGTGAGCAACGGTTCTTCTCACCCGGTTGCGGCCGCCGTAGCTGCCGCCACCAGCAATATCACCACCACCAGCAGCAACTGCAGTACCGCCACCCCGGCCAAGCCAGCGTCTGGTTGCAGCCGCAATGCGAGCCCCAGCAGCGATCTGAAGGAGGAGAAGCCTCAGCAGCACCTGGACCCAAGTAAGTTTAAAAAAAAAAATTAAAAAGAAAAAAAATCCGAGCCAGAGAGAGAAAGAAAAGAAATTGCACCCGCTTTGATTTATTACCCAACCTGTAAGGCTCCAATGTGCAAAACCGATAGTTTTACTAACCTATAAAAACGTCTAGACGCCTACTCGAGCGCAAGCGGCAACAAGCAGCCATAAAAAAGGTTCCCCATAACCACCTACGGCCATCAAGAAGACATCATTTGTACAGTAAACAGACCGGGCCATTCAAGGTTTTATGATAATTCCTCCTCAATTGTGAAAAGAGCAGGCATCCTCCGTTAAATTAATTTAACGACCTTTCTCCCCTCCCCAACCCTCTCCCCTACTTCAATGCCTGCCCCTCTTCTCCCTCCGAACCCTGACCTTCTCTCTCCCCCCCCTTCTTGCTCTCCCTTCTCCAGATAACCCCGCCGCGAACTGGATTCACGCTCGTTCCACCAGAAAAAAGCGTTGCCCTTACACAAAATTCCAAACTCTGGAACTGGAAAAGGAATTCCTCTTTAATATGTACCTCACCCGCGACCGCCGTTACGAAGTGGCTAGGATTTTAAACCTGACCGAGAGACAGGTTAAAATATGGTTTCAGAACCGAAGAATGAAAATGAAAAAGATGAACAAGGAAAAAGGGAATAAAGGGGACTAGCGCCTTGAGGGTGTGCGTGCGTGCGCGCGTTTGTGGAAATGTGCTGGGCTTTCTATGAAGATACACACAAAAGTATCGATATTAATTATTGTCATTGTCATTATTAATATTATTATGTTGCCAGGTCCACTGGCTCGAAACTTCCTATTGAACTGGTGGGTTTATTCTTTAGATAGCAGTAATGTGGTCGATGTCAGGTATTTTGGAAAGGAAAGGGCTGGGTGTGGAGAATGTATTTGGTAAAAGTTGCTTCTTTCCCCGCGCCTCCAGTTTGGTTTTAAGATATTGTGAGTGCACGTTAGGGATTTTTTTTTGGGGGGGGGGATTTATCTAAATACTAAATGTTTGACATGCTACTTCCAAGTGACCCTAGACTAGAGAGAGAGAGAGAGAGAGAGAGAGAGAGAGAGAGAGAGAGAGAGAGAGTGGCGGGGTTGTAAGAAGGGGGGACAGTCGCGTTTCCAAACTGAAGGCAAAGGCGGCGATGAAGACGATAATATTGAATGACAGCGAGGATTACCTTGACGGCAATAGTGCGTTTACCTCGGACTTTCCAAAAAGGAAAAGCGGGGAGGGGGGAGGGGAAGATTCCAGACCCTGTGCATCGCTTTCCTTCTGCAGGTTATGCTTAGCAAGAGTCTTGCCAGATCAAGGCTGTGAAATGTTGTTTTTTTTAAAAAATATATAAAATATTTTTTATTATCTTCCCCCCTGGCGGCCCGTTTCATCCTCTCCAGTGCACTGTATTAAAAGCGGTACTTGAAACAGTATTAACTTCCACAGGCCCCGCGGCTTAACAGTTCTGAGCACCCGTCCCCATTGCCCGAGGCCTGGAACTCTACCTAAGGACTTAATTTTTAAAATAATAATAATAATAATGTAATTGTCATAGGTTATTATAATAAAGGCTGAGCTGGTGAAACAACAGTAATAATAAATTGACTGGGAAGATGGGGGTTTGCGTGTGCTGTGGAATAAGATGTAATGTGCGTGCAAACGCGCCCGCGGTTTGCCTTTGACTTCTCTCTGCAAAGTGGAAATAAACAGACAGCGCCTGACTATAAACGAAACCGCCGCCCCCTCCAGAGAGAGAGAGAGAGAGAGAGAGAGAGAGAGAGAAGAAAAAAAGAAAACCCCAGTCTTTCTGCGCTCTCTGTAATAAAGATGCCTCGCATATAACCCGCAGGAAGCCATTTGCAGACGAAGGGACGCTTCCTCTGTTTCTAGAGAGGCAGGCGGTCTCCATCGACACAGGTTCATCATTCTCCACTCCTGAATATTATTATACAAATCGTGGACATGAAGGAAGAGTTTCAGCAGGTCAACTGTGTAACAGCTAGTACAGAGCAGGCCTGCATGACCCCCGCCCGCTCTGCTTCCTTCCCTTCCCCACTCCTCCTGGATATATTTTCTATTTGAACCTGACTTGCTCTCAAATCTCTCCCCCCCCCCCCCACCTCTGCAAGCAACCGAGCAAAAGAGCTGGTCTTTAAGCCACGATCTAAATATGCGGAGATACATCCTAGGACAGGTCGAGAGCGTTTGCCCCGGGTTCATAGCCCCTACGACCTTCTTTTCTGAGAATATTCCCTGTTGCAATTGTGAGTGGTGGACGCACCTACTTGACGGCGGTGCATGGCGCAAGCTTCGTAGCCTTTCTTAAAAAAATAAATCCGGAACATAACCAAAACCCCCCCACAAAACCCCCGAAAAGTTCATGTAGCAATTTCAGGGGTGGGGTGTGGGGATCTGTAAGGAAAACATAGAGGTTCTCAAATAAGACTGAAGTTAGTTCATAATCATGACGCCATGTCGCTCATTCAAATTCTTGGACCTTAAAGACACTTGATAGACATGATGATCAGCTCTGTCGGTATTTGTCAAGAGCTGCTTTAGTATGTACGTCTTTTTCGATCATACGGTTATCGGCACATATCACCAGATATATGCGCGTTGTATGTGTGTGTGTGCATATGTGAATTTCTGATAAGGACTTTGAAGCCACCCTGATGTAGAGATTTCAGCACATGCATAACTCGTCGATGGAAATAAATGGAATGTCCAAGTGTTAAACTTTAGCTGAATCATGTATGTACATTGTATTTAAATACACCAACACACACACACACACAATGCAATTGAGGTGTGGGCAGCAGGCTTCTTGGATATTTTAGAGGAGAGGAGCGTTGTCCTGATGTGAGACACCATTTTAATTAAGCGTCTCGAGGAAAACATGGCCTCTCAAGCCATTTGAAAGAAGATTTAAGGTGAAGGGAAACAGGCACCGAGACCTGGGGGTCTGTAGATGCTATCACTTCCCCCTTCCCCTCTGAAAGACCCACAGCGATTAAGGCCTAGGAAAAGGTGTTGCCTTGCTTCCCCATTCATTGTCAACCCTATACCTATAATTCTTTTTAAAACAGGAAGAACGGAGGCGTAATAAAACCATTGAGAAGGCTAGACGTCTGGACCTAATGAGTTTACGATATGCGATGGCGCTTTTCTCTCTTTGAGACCATCTTATTTTGATGTTTGCGTTTGTTAGGACAGAACACCGATGCAGACAAAACCAGGTCTTAAAATCCGTACTATAAATTTCAATATGTCACCCCGGCTGGGCGAGACAGCAGTTTGGACGCCGCTGAAGTCTGAAAAGTGAGGAGATTAAGGCCAATTCGGCTGGGTATGCCAATGGACCTGGAAGTAGCCATATATTAGAAAGTCAGGGGTTCCTTTGAAAACAAAAAACAAAAAAGACGAAGATCTTGGTGTGCAAAAAGTGCAAGAGCAACAACACCCGTAAAGGTTAGGGCAATACATAGAACTTGAAACGGGCGAGACTTTAGCGTTGGGGAAGGTCCACCTTGGCTGGGACGGGACCGAATCTAAACTTGCCGAGGTTTGAACCCAAGTCCACGTTTATTTATTTCAAAATGCCATTGCAGCCCAGCTATGTAGCTGGATCTGCTTGGAAACATGGAAACGCTGCCATCCCCAAACCACTAGCCCTCCGCTTCCAATAAGCCGAGTAACATTTGCTTGAGTCCGTTTCTTTTTTGGATATGTTGAGTGTCACAGTAAAGCAGAACCGTAGATGTTGTTAGGATTCCAAGTGTAAGTGCGCAAGCCGAAACGGACCAGCTCTCCGATGGGGAAAGGGAGAAATAAAACGACACAGGCAAGTTCAAGGCAGGAAGGTTTCTGAGCTTGAAATCGAAGCACAGAACAGAAACAGACAACGCAGAAACGGGTTTGGTTTTATGCAAACTGCGCTGGAACAGCAACGTGCTTCCTCGTTCGTGTTTTCACTTAATCTGACTTCATTAGGCATAAAGAAGTCGTGTCTTTGGTTAAGCAAAACCCCTATGATTAAAGTCCTGTGCTCTTGATAACAAAAGGCAGCATTGTGTAGTCTTTGTAAACATTTCCCCGTCATTCAAGATATAGGACTTGGCATATACCCCTTCTCACTTGTAAATATGAAGGATATTTCTCATTCTTTGTAACAATTGCACGCTCATTTGAATTTTTTTTTTTTTGGCATGACTTTAATTGTCTTTAGCCAACGAAAAAGAAATATTTTATTAGAAACAACAACAACCAAGTGTTCCTTGCAAATATCTTTCTTTCACATTCATCGTGGAAAAAGCATAAACATGTGGCGTCAACCCGGTTGCCGAACAAGATTTCATCTCACCACTAGAGGGCGGTGTTGCTCCATATTCTGATAATTTTCTGTATTCGGCCAGGATTATTTGTTTATTTAAAATATGTACAGACTGTTTCTTTTAATCAATGAATTTTGTGTTTGTAGCTAAAAATAAACGAACATGACCGTCCTTTACTATGATCTAACTAATTAAGTGGCGAGATGTACGCAGTCAGCACCTGAAAAAGTATCCACCCGTATAAATTTGCCAGTGACACCAAATTTAATTTCTGCAGACTATGGGCATGTAAAATAAAAGCGCGCGGGGGGGCTATTTGTGTCTACAGGCGAAATCAATTCATTATTTTTATGATTAGAATTTCTACAAAAAGTTCGACGAGAACACCTCATTTCAATTATAAATATGTATGCATATAGAAAGCACGTTTTACAAAAAAGGAAGAATTAACGCTGATCGAACATCTTACGGCCGCAGCTTGTTTTCTGATTGTTATTCTAACTACCACCAGAAAGTATTCTAAATCCAGGAAGGTATTCTAGTATATTTCTCGTCTGTTCTTACCCTCCTTTTTCAAACCCTGGAAATATAGATTCGCATTAGGTTTAAGAACTGCACAAGGAAAGAAGAGAAACAACGAGGAGGCCTCTCTTTCGACGTGGAAACGTACATGGGACCTCTCTTTTTCTAAAAGAGACTCAGCTGCGACGAAAGGGTTTTCCAATGCATTGCCATTAAACTTGTATTTGATTTCCTCACACGCGCACATCCATCCCTCCTGCCCCCTAGGTAGGATTTCAGAATCTAAAAAGATGCGCGCACAGTTATGCATCTTAACAAAACATCTCAAAAGGGTGTTATCATATATGCTTAATAAACAGAAAGGGGGTTTCTTTAGACTATAGAAAGTCAATAGGAGAATATGAATTCACTGGAGAATTTGGACCTCCCTGTATCCTAAGAAAGCGCTGGATTTGGTCTTTCATTCCGCGCTTCAACATTCGCTCTGATGAATCTGAAATAGTTGCAACAGCTGAAGAGACCAGGTAACTCCACTCGAGCGAACTCTACACTGTCAACGCTGGAGAAAAGCTTATAAGGACCGGATCTATTTCTGCAGATAAAAATGATTCCATCTGTATCAGTAGGGTGCCTGTTTTATTGCATAGACGGGAACGTATTTTCACAGCGTAAGTAGCAGCGTTTGGTTGATCTAAGCTCCACCACAGCAGTGATTCAGCAATACTGCAACCTTCTTTCCTCAACGCAACTGGATGGGGAAGCTTCCTCAAAGCGCTCTTCTTCTTCTCGCGTCTCCCAAGTTACACTCCAATGTTCGAGTCCTTAAATTATTGTGGAATTGTCTTTTCCCCACCCCGTGTCTTTTGTTATTAAAGTTAAATGCTGTACATTTTAATCATTATTATTAATAAAATGTGTATACCGCCTTTCACCCGAAGATCACAGGGCGGTTTACAACATAAAACTACAAAAGGGAAACGCAAAATGGAAACTACACAGGGTACATTTTATGCGGCTGGGTTACGTGAATAAACGTGGCGGGCGGGGGAGAGATGCTAGTATTTGTAAAAAAAATAAAAAATAAAAAAGAGGACAACTTCTTGTGAAAGGACAAGGACAAAGAGACATGTCATGTAACCACAATAATTTTATTGAACTCACACCAGACTGTCGTCTCTGTCTTCTCACGCTTCTCTGTCCGGCTCTGTACACTATTTCACCCATATAATTTATTATTAGTTTAGTTTTGCAGTGAGTCCAGAACGCAATGGCATTTATTTTGTGAGATAAAGAAGTGTGTGGTTAATAATAATAATAATAATAATAATAATAATAATAATAATAATAGCCTCCGTCCCGTCCCTTTCCCCCTTCCTAAAATAATGAGGGCAAACGCGACTGCATCTTGGAATCTGTCCACACGATTGCATTCCACACGGGGCTACTCCTGTTCAGCCGCTTTGGTTCTAACCACAGGGAAACTGCCCCGAAAAGAAAGGTCGTGTGTATTCGAATTCCTGCCTCGGATCTAACAGGCTGAATCACCCCGGTCACTTTCACCAGACTCCTCGGTCCACCCCAAGCATCAGGGGGAAACAGGAAAGTCCCACGCGACCTTCTCGGGTGGCTCTCCAAAACCAAGAAAAGAGGAGCCAGCCTTGGCCAAAATTTCGGCCTCCAGCTCTGGAAAGGAAGGCGCAGCGGCCTGTACTATCCAGGGAGTTGGGGAAAGGCTACTGCGCGATCCTGCTGCTGTCCTCCTCCTCCTCAGCCTCTTCCCTCTCTGCGTCCCCTCCACCTAGGAAAACATTCATTTATTTGGGATTCCAGCCCCGCCAGCTATGCTAGCGCTCGCCATACTCGCTCACTCACTCACTCACTCACTCACTCACTCACTCACTCACTGCCATCCACCCGCCACTCTCCCTCGCTCGGCTCGGCTTGGCTAATGACGTCCACCAAGGGTGAAATGATGGAAAGCATATTCATGGACATGACTTCCATTAAGTATCAATTAATCCGGGATCTGCAGCCAGGCGCGCAGTGCGTCAAGGGTAAATGGGCACCGCGTTTGAAACCGGCCTGCTGGCCTGCGCTCGCTTCTCCCAGCCTCATTTATTTTACTTATATTTACTTATTTACTTGCTTGTCTAATGGAAATCCACATTCCATTGAGATCAATGGCAAAACACCCATTGATTTCGCCTAGTTTTGCTACCCAGCATCTCCCCCTTTGCCTGGGCCTCCCCCTGCCCTTGCCCCCTCCAGCCTTTGATGGTTTATGACCTTCTGGGCCTGGACTTTACCAATACCATTGGATTTGAGCGCAGGAAGGACACCCACTCCTCCAATGCCGGGGGATAATGGGTTTATGGGGGTGAGGAAGCGGCCCCACTGCTCAGGGCTCGCCTAAAAGCCATGCCCTTTGATCCCGGAAGTGGAAGCTCTGGTGTGTGTGGAAGTTGGGTCAAATCTCTGTACACGTCCAGAGACACGTGTCCTCCTTTATGATGTTTTCATGTCTCAGGGCTCTAAGGATCTAATGATGGCTTATGCGACACCACCCCTCCCCCAGCCAAGGAGAGAAGTAAGGTAACTATAGAACTTTTAGAAGACATCTGAAGACAGCCCTGCACAGGGAAGTTGTTCAGTGTTCAACGTTTGATTATGCTTTTATATAATGTATGTTGGAAGCCTCCTAAAGTAGCAGTCAGATGGGCAGGGTAAAAATAAAATAAAATAAAATAAAATAAAATAAAATAAAATAAAATAAAATAAAATAAAATAAAATAAAATAAAATAAAATAAAATAAAATGATGTCCCTATTTTCATCGGAGAAATGTTGGAGGGTATGCTTCAAGGCTTGGCCTAGAAATAGTCTCAGTTTAAAAATAAAAATAAAAGTAGAACTTACAGCAGGGGTTGTCACCAAACCAGCCAAATCACCTCTTCTCCCTCCCCTCCACCCCAGGCTGGACTCCACTAGGCCTCTCCATCCAACAGCCCAGTCCTTGCGCTTTATCTCACCCTGATCTCTCCTACTTTCTTTCTGCTTGGTGAGTTTTCGAGAAAATATGCATAGGGCTGCGGGTGTGGAGGCTGAAGCGGGTGGGGGTGGGGAGAGAAAGGAAAGGAGGAAGGAAGAAAGGAAGAAAGAAAAAGAAAGAAAAAAAGAGGCCGCTTGCCTGAACAGCCGGTGGGGCAAGCTTCGGCTGCATGGGTGGTTGCATGGGGCTGCTGCGCTGTTATTTATTTATTTCCCGGGGCTCGTTTTCTGCCTCCGGGAGGTGAGTGTAAACCGAAGCCAACAGGCTCTCCTGCCTTGCCCTGAACTCCGGCCCATGTGAGTGTGTGGCGGCGGCGGCGGCGGCGGCGGCGGCGGAGCTGCCTGTGTGTGCCTAATAGGAAATAGTAAAAGCAGTGAGGCAGGTCAGTCAGTCGGGCAGCGATTAGATCCCAGCTCCGGACCTCACCAGCGCTGCAGTGGTGGCCGGGGCAGCGGCGGCGGGCCGGCTGAGTAAAGTAGGAGTAAGGAAGGAGTAGCGAGGCAGTGGTTCGTGGGCTTCGGCTGGCCCAGCTGCTGCTGCTCCTCCTTCTTCTCTTGCAGCTGGTGGTGGTGGCGCCTCCGCTCGCCGCCCCCCCTGCCGCCGCCCTCCGATGAGCTCCTACTTCGTCAATCCGCTCTACTCCAAGTACAAAGCGGCGGCGGCGGCGGCGGCAGCTGCGGCGGCAGGAGCTGCAGGAGGAGGAGGGGGCGAGCAGCCCATCAATCCCGCTTACTACGACTGTCACTTTGCGCCCGCCGCGGCCGCGGCCGCCCTGCTCTACGGGAACAGCGCTGCTGCAGCGGCCGCCGCCGCCGCCGCCGCCTCGGGCTTCCCCCCTCCGCAGCCCCCACCTGGGCCTGGCTCGGGCGGCAGCGGCCCGGAATACTACCATCACCAGCAGCACCACGGGCACCTAGCCGGAGGAAGCCCCTCAGCCTACCACCACCACCAGCAGCAGCCGCCGCCGCCTCCTCTGGCCCCGCAGGGCCCCTGCGCCGGCCTGCCTTGTCCCGGAGAGCCTGCCAAGTTTTACGGATACGATAACTTACAGAGACAGCCGATTTTTACGACACACCAAGAGGCCGAGCTGGTCCAGTATCCTGACTGTAAATCGTCCAGTGCTAATATTGGCGAGGACCCAGAGCACTTAAATCAGGGCGCATCTCCTTCTCCAATGTTCCCCTGGATGAGACCACAAGGTTGGACGCGAGCGAAACCCCCGCTTCCCTTTGGCTTTGGCGCCGCGGCAACCCAGTCGCTGCCTCCTTTCTTTCTTCTCGTTCTTCTCTTTCTTTCTTTCTTTCCTCTCCTGCCTTTTTTACAGCAGCCCCATTTTCCCTCTGTGCGTCTCAAGCCTTTCCTCTCCAAAACAAATTACAACCCAGCATCTATCCCTAAATTCAGATCCCCGCTTCTTTCTTTCTTTCTTTCTTTCTTTCTTTCTTTCTTTCTTTCTTTCTTTCTTTCTTTCTTTCTTTCTTTCTTTCTTTCCCTCTCTCTCTCTCTCTCTCTCTCTCTCTCTCTCTCACCTATAATTGACAAGCAATCATTGCGGTGCTGTTATAACTTCCAGGTTCCAGCACACTTTCCACGATTCCATCCACCCCCTCCGATAATCAACCCCACCACGGACTGGAGGCCGTTAAGACACAAATGTTATGAATCGTGGGATGAAACAAACAAACAAATAATTCCGCCAGTCTTTAGAAGTGGTCTCCTTTCAGGGAGGCGCTGCTGAGGCGCGTTAAGCGCAAGCGAGGCAAACAACCCTAGACCAGATAACTCGGAGTACTTTGATTTAAAGGGGATTCCTCAACCTCCTCCCTGGAGAGGAAGCCCTGCTGAGTGCAGTGGGATTTATTTCTGGATAAACGTGCCTGCGCTAAATTTGTTCGTTGGAATACAGCTGGATCGAATAGACTTGCCTCAGCCTCTGGTCATGCAGTAGAAAGCACATCCCACGGAGTTAGATGACATTTATTCCCTAGGGCGTCACGAAGACCCCCGTGGGACTTATTTCCCAGTAAACCAGTTTAGGATGTTCTCCAGATCTCTAAGCACGCGTCGTGTGCGCGCGGGGTGGGGGTGGGGGAGTCCTACTTGTTTTCAGTTTATTTGTGGGGTTTCGTTTCGTTTTAAAGAAACGCTGTGCTTTTTTGTTTCGTCTCAAATAGCAGCTCCTGGTAGGCGGAGAGGGAGACAGACCTACAGCCGCTTCCAGACTCTCGAGCTGGAGAAGGAGTTCCTTTTTAACCCCTACCTGACCAGGAAAAGGCGGATCGAGGTCTCCCATGCCCTCGGACTCACGGAGAGGCAGGTCAAGATCTGGTTTCAGAACAGGAGGATGAAGTGGAAAAAGGAGAACAACAAAGACAAGTTCCCAGCCGGCAGGCAGGAGGGGAAGGAAGGAGAGGAGGCCAAGACAGAAGCCCAGGAGGACCTTCTAGAAGAAGGAGCAGAAGGCCCGACGAATTGAAGGTTCTCCTTGGCCAAAGACAATGCCTGGGAGAGCGGGCGCGCGAGGGCACCAGCGGCCTCTCCTCCCGGCCTTCACGGGTCTTACTCAGGCACCTTTTTCGCAAGGGCCCGACCTTGTCAGTCTGTTTGTTTTTTAAAGCTACCTTATGATGTTTCTGTACTTAGGTGAGAGTTTTATTTTATTTGTTACTGCACCCGTGGCGCCCTAAGCCGAGTCCCAGCTGGCTGCTGCTGCTGCATCTTTCTCCATTTCGCCCTTCACGTGGAATTTGATACCGAAAACTATATAGCAATTTTGTACGCGTCCCCTCCTCGGTCTTTTTCTTCCTCTCCTCTCCTGTCCCCAAGCACAGAAAAGCCAAAACCCAACCCAAATGCTCGAATCAAGCAAGTGCACTTGTAATCTCAAAACTTTCCTTCCAACTTATTTCTTGTAAAGTAAATTAATTTAGACATTATAATGATTTTTTTTGCGGGGGTGTGGGAAAGGGGGAAGAAGAAGGAGATATTTTAATGCCACATTGATACTGAATGATCGGTAATTGATCGAAATAAAACAAAAGTGATTCCACTGTAATATCCATGGTCAGGTTTCTTCCTACGTTCCTGTTGTTGGCTGGTTGGTCTGTTTTTAATAAAAACGACAACAACCACCTCTCTGTGGAGCCCTAAAGTGCAGCGGGACTTAGAAAACGTAGGTCACATTACTCCAAGCAAACTTGCGCGGTTTTGCTGAGAGAATAGCCCAAGCGTCCAACAGCTATGAGGCCGAGGCGTTCAAGGATACAGCGTTGGCTTTTGCCTGCATTGACTGCACGAAGGTTTTTCCTTCGGCGCTCAGCGGGCAGGATTTGGGTACAGCTCTAACGCGCAGCTTCATTACGCATTTGCTGCAGTATTCCCCGAGTTGCATTAGCCTTGTGGTAGCTCCTGAAAAAATAAATGAAAAGTATTCGAGAGCTTAGCTGCTATCTGCTATGGGAGGCTTATTCGGTTCTCTGTGGAAAACGCCTGCCCTATGCTCATGAAGTGGAGTCCTATTGTTTTCAGTCCACTTACTTCCACAGACGTGTGTGTTTCAGTTTTCAACCGGGTTTCTTTCAAGGAAGCATGTTTTAGGCTTGACCCTTGGAAGTGGTTGCATTGCCAAGTACAGGAAGAAGAAGGCCGGATCAGGTCGTCCAGGCTACAATCCTAGACTTGGAAGTAAACCCCACTCAATCCAACGGGGCTTACTTCTGAGTAGACATGCCTAGGGTTGTGCTACAAGGCACGTGATGTTTCTATCCCGAATATGGCACGGTCCCAGTCCAGTTTAAAATTAATCGCAAATAAATTCAATACGAAGCAATGGAGCAATGTTGGTCTCAGTGAGGGGCTTAAGGGGGCAACCAGCTTTCTCTGCTCTGGGTCCCAGAGGCTGCAGTCCTATGGACACTTGCGAGGAAGCTGCAGTGAGCACAGTGTGACACCCATCAAAGCAAGGAGGTTTAAAAGTAATGGAAAGTCCTAGCCTGGTGTTGCAGAAACCTTCCCCACCCATCCCCGTCATAGTCTACCATATTACTAGATAAACAGCACGAGATGCCTCTTTCCATTTCTTCATGCCTTGCTTGATGTAAGCTGCTCAGGCCGCTCTCTGAAGAAAGCATGGCGGGCTAGCTGGATTCAGCAAGACACCCCCCCCCCCCCACTATGCTATGTCATTCGTGCAACATCCCTGCGTATCTCTAGTCTGGGTTGGAAGTAAAGCGGAAATTTGATTAGTAGCATTATTTTGTCAATTGACCATCTAAAACTTGAAGGATTTCCCAGAGGTGCCTGTGCTATTATATTTATAAAAAAAAACTTGCCGTTCTTACTACTAACACTATGGCTGAATTATTATTATTTTAAAAATCGTGTGTGCAGCAGTGATTGTCTTCGTGTTCTTCCCATCATTTGGAGAGGTGCAGTTCCTCATCCTCATCTTGGTCAGACTTTAGCTGTTGCGATAATTAGTGTTTACAGGAGTAATAAAAATCACCCTGAGCAGTAGGCTTTCACATGCTGTCTGTGCCATACATGCAACAGCACTGTAAGGCAGCAGGTCCGTGTTATCCCCACAGTAAAAAGGAGATGAGACTGAGCGGTATTAGTGGCTGCAACGGGATTGGAACGAGGTCTGAGTTAATGGCAGGGATGGGATTCAGCCCTGCGCCGCTCCAGAAGCCAACTTTGAAATCGCTGCAGATGGATATAACTTGCGAGGGGGACACACACACACACACACACACACACACACACACACACCGCTATTTGGGTTCATTAGTTCATAGAATCCCAAGATATAACGGGCCTATGCATTGTTAATGCCTATAATCCCAGGATGAAGATCAGAGTGCTTAAGCACTATAAATAAGGCACCTGTGCAAGAGTACTTAATTCATCGCTGGATTGTGGTCCGCGTGTGCAGTTCACTTGCGATCAGAACTCCATTGATTCCAGTGGGGTCCAGGCGTGCCAGCGTTCTATGGATTTTGTCCAATGTCTGTGGTAGGTTTGTTGTTGTAGGTGTTATTCAGCAGAAAACGGGCAATTTAAGACTATCAAAGCATGGAAGTCCTGCAGATGACTGAAAACACTTCATGGAGCGATAGCAAAACAACAAAAAACTGTCCCAGGTTATGAATAACGCGTGAGATTCCCACTGGCTTACACATATTTTTTTTTACACATTAACTTTATTAGCTTTATTTTCGACATTTTTCCCCAGCAATTTTTTTTTTAAAATAACACACACATCGCTTAGTTGGTGAGAAAACTGAGGTTTCTGTGTGTGTGATTTTATTTCTCGGCTTTTGGGTGATCTTGCCTGCCCTTAATGCTATCAAATCCCATTCACTTCAACGGGATTTATTAAGGACTTTCACACTGGCGCTGGCTTGAATCAGGTAATCATATCTCCACATCAAAGTGCAAGGAAACCACCAGAATTCTCCTGGCAATTTCAAAGAGGTGGCTTCTCAATCTTAAATCATGCAGATAATTAAAAGGTAGAGCCTTCTCGCCAAGAAACCTCAAATTGTCTGTCGCTGGAAAGAACGGCCTTCAAATGGTGTGGGGATCCCTCCTCCCGCAGCCCCCAGAAACCACACACAGAGGCCTAAGAGGAATTGTGTATGAAGTGACCCATATATGCAGAAGAAGCCGCACTTCATCAAAAATTAGTAGTGGATAAGAAATCGAGTTCAGTTAGTTACAACTAAGCGCAGTTCTGTCGCTTTTCCGCGGGACCAAATCCTGTTAGATGGGTGGCTGTAGACAGAAACCCCGAAAGACCCCAAAGGGCAGGAAATCAGCAACCTCTTGGTGGCTCCTTTTATATGTAACATGTAGAACAACAGAGTTCTCAAAACTGAGAGGCATTATATTTGCATCAATCCTCCATCACCGTTTTGGTACCCTGTTCACCAGTTAGTTCATCGAGCCTTTTTCTCGCTGCAAGGCGTGTTAACTCGGACCACTTTTATCAACCGAAATTAGGTCGCTGTAAGTCCTAAGGACTTCTGTGTGGGTGTGCGCGCTTGCGCTTGCGCTTGCGAGACCAGTAGAACTGAAATGTGTTGAAGTCCTGTGGCTGAATCTCTCCCATTGTTCTTATTATCAGTCTTGGAGACAGTCAATAGTTTCTTGTTTGCCCATATCAAAGCCCCTGAAACAAATTCACTTTAAATCTTTAAAGAGAGGGTGAAGTGGAATAAGGCGAAATGAGTGAACAGATACCAGGTCAAAGTCTGCTCTCATCTAACCAGAATCCGGAGGATTTAGCCTTAACTAGAAGATTCCTCTATAGACATACACACACCTACATACGCACACACGGAGGGTGAGAGAGAAAGGGTCTTGTTCATTTTGTTTTGCTTGCTTTGTGCATGTGTATGTTACTATTCGCTCTGGTCTAATTATTTCCTTAGTATATATGTACATTTCAGCAGTTATGTTAGCTGTGAAATCAGCTAGCTAAGAAGAAAGCAGAATATACTTTCAGCGCCTATCATTTTCGAGGCTCTTTTCGAATTCAGAAAATAGCCCCTCCCCGCCGGAAACGCCTTCCTTGGCCACCGCATTCCTCTACAAGCGCCATAGTGGGCTGGGAACCCGTTCACGTAGAGGAACTGCGGCAAAAACTGTGAAGCAAAACAATTTGGTGCATTGATTTGCATAAATGCGGCAAAACGTCTCAGTGGTTAGTCTGGGATTGGTTATGCGGGTCTAAGACAAGCGAACTTCCAGAAACCTATATAGAAGGGATGGTGATTTTATTTTAATTTAAATGTAAATATACAAGTTAAATATTTGCAGACATTATTGGTAAAGTAGCAATACCTTTGCAACGAAGGGCAAAGCTTTAGTTCAATTGAGCCCTAGCGAAGGGAGGGGTCATTTTGAGCATCTTAAACCATAATCCCTTTCAACTAGAAAAAAGTATTATCCGATATTTATCCAACGCTAATTCCAAAATTGGATTAAAATGTCTGAAGACAATTGATTCTGGAGGAGGGAAATCCGAATATTTGCTGCGCACATTCTCCTGAATATATTTATATATACATGCACATTGCAACGCAGTATGCTTTATAATGTATTTAATCAATATATTAACATCCACAATTCATCATGAATGACGAATCTAATTAATACCATCAAACATAACACTGTCCTAGAGTTTGTCGATCCTGATTATTTACGAGGAAGCGGCCATTTTGGAATTGGGTGGAAATCAAGCTTGCGGAGTCGCTATGCGGTCCTTCAAGGCGAGAAACCCACATCTTAGATATTCAAACCGGCCCCAGTGACATAGCTGACTTGGAAGCAAGTGAGTCTGAACCTGTCAAGCCGCCCGGAACGTCGCTTTCCAACAGAAGGCGCTTAAACCCTAATCCCACATAAATGGCCATAAATAATTGGATGAATTCGCCAGTTATTAAAGACGGCCTTTGGGTTACGGAGGGAAGCAACAAAATTCAAGTGAACAGAGTTTGGATCCCACACTACAGACAGCGGCAAATTTCCCCACCACTTCCAGCCTATCTTCAGCGGAAGAAAGTGAACCGCACTGAATATCCAAATAATGCAATTTGTACACACATTTGCTCAGCTGTAAGTGCGCAACTGAGTCCAGGGGGGCCTTAAGTGAGTACCCTTAAGTGTGCAGTCAGTCAGTCAGTCCCAATTGCTGCATGAAAGAAAACGGAACCAGAATAAACGTCCCTGGGTGTATTTATGTCGGTTTCGATTTAAAGTTCAAAAAGGGGAGGCCGTTTTAAACACTGGAGGCATGCTTTGTCTCCCTCGTCCACCCTTCCTTCCATGTCTCGAATTCTTTTGCCATTGCAGATCCGGTAGAACGCCTGGTTACTCCTCCAGAGCGCAGAACTCCCAGCGCGTTCTAGAACGTTACAAATCAATGGATCGGAAGCCAAGCGAGGCTTTGTCTCTCGTCAACGTTCCATCCGCAGCCAGGGCCGGAAAAGCTTCTGGGGAGGCTTTTTCCTGCAACAAGGAAGAGACGCTCATTAATTCGCACAAGCGGGTGGTTTTTATTTGCTACTCCAAACGGAGCTTTCGGGAGCTCCGGAACGTGACGAGCCTTTGGAGTAAAGTAGATTCGAGATTTGCAGGAGCTGAGTTTCATTGCGATGTTTCCCATTCCCAACCCCTTCAGCCTTCCCAGCGCAGGTCAAGGAGGGTCGGAGTGAGGCAGTGCAATTCTAAAGCCCAGCGGCCTAGACATAATGTAGACCTAGCAAAAGGGGCCTCGCCTGCTGGACTTTCTCCCGCCCCCGCAGCAAATGGACTTTTACGCATTGTTGCGTTGCTCACAGGCAAGTGGTAGGGTGTGGGTTCAGGCCCCTATGTTTGGGCTAAACGCTTCCGAATCGAATCAGGGCCTCTACTCGGCAGCGTTTGGCCTCCGGGTTAAGGGGGCTGAGGACTGGGCTGCGTCAATCATTCAGAAGATTCCCACCGATCTGCTTCTCCCTGAGACAGGCCAAGGCAACAGAAAGGTGGTGGTGAGCCTCGGTAGCGCGTAAAGACAAACAGCAGAGAGAGAAGGCAGAAAGAAATGAACCCAGGAAAACAAAACCCACTGTTTGTAGCAGCCTGGGTTTAAAAAAAAAAAAATCCGCAAGGAATTGCAGTAAATTCCTTTTTGTTTGAAGAGAATTTACAACTCGTAATAGACCTTTTATGACCTATTTGGGCACGTCATTGGCTGCGCCTGGTCATGTGCGAGCGCTGATGGCTTTCACTGCCTTCCCCCTCCTTTCCCCTTCCTGATTTCCCCGGCGAATCCCCCCCCCCCCGCTTTTTTTGCATTCTGTCTTTCCCACAGCCTCAACCCTTCTTTTTCTAACCTTTGTCTCCGATAAGGTGCATTGCGCTCCCTATGATGTTTGAGTACCGATCCAGTCCGGTCCAAGGGTTTTAAAAACAACACGCGCTCGCACACACACACGCGCGCGCGCACACACGCAAACGCCCACCCTCCACCGCTGCTACCCTGCCAGTTTCCAGTCATAGCAGAGACGCGGAGTGCGGTGAAGGGTTAGGGTGGGCGGGGAGGGACTGGGAGGGGGGGGCAGAGCTCCCTTGTCTTTGCCAGCAAGGCAGCTTGTTTATCTAGCGAGCTCTCTTTCCTCCCAGCCCTACCTGCCTGCCTGCCTGCCTTGCCTGCCTCCTTTGGCTTTTCCGATCGGGATGGGACTCGGATTGCTACCGAACGCGACCCCTAATGGATTACAGGGATGCGGCTGGGCTCCACGCCCTTCCACCGGGGCAGCGAACGGGTAAGGGATTTTTCAGCTCTCCTTTTCCACCATCACCACCTCCTCCTCCTCCTCCTTCCCCCCATTTTATTCCTGACTCGTCTGCATCGCTGCAGGGCTTCCTACTTTCGCTCAGGCGCCGGAGAATGACTCCGTAAGTCATAAAAGAAAGTGAGCAAGGCGGGCGCCCATCACCATCACCACCATCACTGAAAGCGCCTGTGGTTTTTTTTTCTTCGCCCAAGCTGAGGCAACAGAGGCGAGGTGGTGCGGTGGGTTAGGCTTGGAAGCGCTTCGCCGCCTTCTGCTGCCACCTGCCTGGCTCTTGAGGCTTCCATGCCACGGAGAACAAGGCTGAGATAGGCACTCCCCGCCCCACTAGCGTAGCTCGCTAGTGGAATTGAATGCCTCTGAGGTTGGGGAGGCAAGAGTAGGTTTGGAAGCAAGAGAAACTGCCGAAGCAGAATTAAAAAAATATTCCCAAACAAAAACTACTAGCAAAACTATTTGGACCGAGATGTCCTGCAATTTCTACTTGTGCGCTGTTGCCTCGTCCCCCCCCCCCCCTTAGTGGTTTTTCTTAACAGCAGGATTCCATCCGCATGCCTTTCATTATCAACAGGTGTGTGTGTGTGTGTGTGTGTGTGTGTGTGTGTGTGTGTGTGTGTGCCCCCATCCGGGTCACTAATAATGAGCAAAGCTGAGCGCTCCTACGACCAGATTTGCTGCAGGGAGACTGTCTTACGATCTGTGGTTTCTTCTGTGCTGGGGAGTCCGACTTTTCATCCGATTAATCCTACCAAGATGACTGGGAGGGCGGGGAGGAGGGGGCAATCCTAAACAGAAAACAAGACCCTGTTTTAGGATTTTGCTTGCAAAGCGAAGGCCAAATGTTTGCAGTCGTGAAAACATCAGGGGATTGTTAAAACTGTACCTTGAGGGAGGGATGGCAAGGAATGTTTGCGTCATACTGTCGGATACATATAACAGTTTGGAATGGATCGAACAGCGGATAGATGGTTTTTTCTAGGGCGGTCAAAACACTTCCTAGTGTGCATTGTCATAAAGAGCAGACGCATGTTCCACGGTAGCTAACGCGTGGAAGGTTTAAGCAGACACCAATATGGCTGCAACATAGCAGGTACTTACTCTTATGTAGCAAGACAGCGACTTCTGGAGTAAAGGCGTTGCGGATTATTGTGGTCTAGAGCGAGGATGACATCACCGTGGTGCTCAGACGTTTTCAAAAATATATTTTATATCGATCAGGCCTAATTGAACCAAGGGAGATTATCTGTCTGTCTTTCTGGCTGTGAGCGGGGTGACATGAGGATTCAATACGCTTATTTTCATAGCAACAGTTATGGGAAGGGGAATAATCCATATAGCTCAAGACAGTCCAATCTTATCCATGTTTACTTGGCAGTGAATAAATTCCTTACAGTGGGAATTAATAAGTAAATATGGCATAAGATTTCAGACTGGATACAAATATCTAATATATTTCCCCTATAACTTTGCTGTTGTTGCTATGTAGCCTTAGGCGTCTTTATTTCTATTTAAGATGTTACGCTGAATCATCACCCCATTTATTTATTTATTTTTAAAGCAGGGCTGTTGTCCGGTCTAGACAAATCATTTTTTTTTAAAGAAAAAGGTCGATTATCTCTTCCGGAATGTATATTGTTATGTTATGTTATGTTATGTTATGTTATGTTATGTTAATGTTTATTATGTTATGGTCTTCCTGAAAACTGGTTTGCATAATGTGATTTATACGTGCATTAAATATATTAATGTAATGTTGCTTATACATCAGTTTTGTTTAAAGGCCGTACTACTATGCATAAATATTTGATCACCCCACAATTTAAAATAACTTATCGGTGATAGGAATAAATTTCAATCTTGCTAATGCACTCAAATTTTATTCTGAAAAAGAATGACTACTTCGTATATCCTTTTTGCGACTTGTTGGAAGTCAACACGTAATCACTCGAATCCGGTTTCCCCTCTATTTTCGATCAAGTCTACAGAATGTGGAGTTCTGGTTTTCTAGCAATCAGTCTAGGGAAAGTTATTGGGCTGGGTGCTGGGTGGGAGTAAAATACCATCACAATCTTGCAAGGTGATTGTTGATTACAGTTTAATGGCTACAGTTTATAGCAGAAAGTCGCAAACCATCCTAAATAAAAATAATCATGTGTGCATATATAAGTCCGCCCACTTTCCCCTCTGGTATATTGCTTCTCCCTTTCCCTCCCTCCCTCCCAGTTAGACTGCATTTATTATAGCTAAGTTGGAGACACATTGTTGATTGGTTTGTTTGCCTTTGCATTCTTGAAATCTTAATTTCCACATCTTCTTTTTTTAACCATAAGATCTAACCCATCGTAGATCCGTAACCCATTACAAAGTACGTGGATTTAAAGAAATAAAACCAAACCAAACCAAATCACGTTTGCTGGATGACTGTTCTTTTTACAGAATATATTCATGTTCTTCGACTTAAAGTGCCAGAGTGCTTGGTGCTGAAAAACCCAGACTCTTGATTCTAAATGCATTCGATTCCTTGGAAGAAAGGGGCACTGATCTCAGCGCATTTTTCCACCTTAAACCGCAATTTTAGGCATACAGCTTTAAGCTCGACCACCCTACCATTGTGAATTCCACTGAGTTTTATGAGAGTTTGCCCCCAAACTCACTGAAATAAAATTGATTGGGGGGGGTATTGTATTTGGGGCTGCTCATTTCATTTCCCGCTAAAAAAAGGAGAGAGTTCATAAATAGGCACGTTAGGACCCCCTCAAGAAAGGAGAATTCATCCAGTGGTCAAACGTGGATAGTTTAATCACTTCTAGCTGAAAATGCAGAACAAGGCAATAATTTGTTTAAGGAAAAATAATCCCAGAAATGGTCATGTTCTTAGTGAAGAAGAACCCACCCGTTCATATGTTGCCTAGATCTTTTGTACATTGGTGGTGGGTTCAGTGCCCTTAAATACCCATTCACCCAAAGCTCTAAAAATCTAATCGTGGTGTGTACACCCACCTACACACCAGTGAACTATATTTCTCAGGGGCTGCTGTATGAGTGCTTGGAGCTGGGGGTGGGAGAGAGAATCCGAACAAAGACAGTATTTCACTCTTTGGTTGGCAGGCAGCTGTTAAAGGTATTTACAGCTCTACTGCATTGCGGCACTGAATGCTGCTACTGCTAGTGTTAAGAGCTAAAAAACAGGAAGTGAGTGTGGGGTGGTGAGGGGGAGAGGAAAAAGGAATCGCCATAAACAGTTCATTTGGTCAGTGGGACAGAGCTTAAGACAGAAAATAACACCACATTGGGGATAAAGATCTCCCTAAAAATCCTTACGCCGAGTGGCTTTTGAAAACCTGCTTTTTCCTAAAGAGGAAGTATAGTTTAAATGGATGCGAGGGAGAAAATCGCCCCTTTCATAATCTTCCAAGTAGGAAGCTGAGGGCAGCAAACATGAAACATGTGTGAGTTAAAGTGCTTGAGGGGGGGGTGCGTGGGGAAGACACAAACACTTGCATGATCTCAGCATGGGAAGGGGAAAAACGGGTTGAGGGGCTTTCATTAAATAAAAAAAAGGTGGAAGTGAGAGGAGGGTCCAAGCACTTTAAGGAGAAGGAAAAGCAACGCATTGTTTTAGAGCTCTTTCGTGGCGATAGCTAAAGCTTTCTATGGAGAACATTATTGCCCTCCGGTTTTCTCTTGTTTGCAGACATAAAAATGAAAAAATGAAATGAAAATAAAAAAAATGGTTAGCTGTATCAAGGTAGAGTTGCGGGTTTGGGTTGGCTATCAGGATAGTCACCAGTTCTTCCAAACTGATAGCAATCTGCGCTTTGGGAATGAATCAGCCCAGCTTTGAGATTTAAGAAGAAGAAGAATCGGAGACCTTTTTTATGTTGGACCCTTTCAAAGCACCACCAGGAAGACGTAGACCTGACGTGGAGGCAGGAGCTATGTGGGGTTAAGAAGAAGGTCGGCGCAGTTCCTTTAAAATCCATGTGGCTTCCAGGCTGCAGTCCCCGGGTTTCATGGAGCAGCCCTTAGCCACAATCCGGCACAAGGCTAGGCCTGGGTTAAAACTCCTGGATGCCAGACCGATTTTACTAGATCTTTAGCTAGAAAGAGAAAATGGGCCATCCACGCTGGCTTGTTGGTTGTTTGGCAACTGGTTTGTTGTCTCTGTCTGGCCGACTGACTCTGAAATCGGCCAAGCAACAGGCCTCTCTTCACTCTGAGCAGAACAGAAAACTCCCACATTGTTAGTCACCGACCGTGCCTGGACGCATTGCTATTGAGGCCAATGGTTCTGCTCAAAGAACCAGCCAAGGATCAGGAAGGATGTTAAGAGTCTGGGGTCTCGCCTTGAGTGGTGTCAGAGGCTCGTTTTGCCTTTGAAACGTTGCCAGCCTACTCTGCCTTCCTGTTTGCTAGTCGCTCGTTATGTTCCTTCTTATTGTGTCCCTCTGCATTCCTGTGCTGGACGCAGAACAGCCTGGCTAGCGCAGTCTCCCCCATGCAGCCTCAGATCTCCGTCCACACTGCCAGCTTCCTTTTCTCCCGTCCCTTTAAACAACCTCCACATATTCTCAGCTGCTTTTCTCAGACCCTCAGCCTGGGTCAAGAAAAAAACAGCTCAGCTCCGCGTTTCCTGTCCAGCAAACATATTCAGAGGCGGTGGGGGCGGGCGTGCCTTTCAGTTTCAGCAGTTAAATAAATAGCTCTTTTAATATTGACTTAAGGCGGGATGCCTCCCCTTCTTCAACATCAAAACACTGTTTAATATTACGTATACGTGCTTTATGTAAGGAGATCCCTTGAGAGTGAAGCCTGCAACTGTGCAAACGCGCGCACACTCGCATGACTGCGCTCAGGATGGTAGGAACATTTCAGAGTCTGAAGGGACGCCATCTATACAGTAATCAGAAGGCCTTCTGCACACCTGATATTTGAGTCGAGGGGTGCCACAAAGGTGCGGTTCATCCTTGTCGTTATTTCCCAGAAGGGATTCCCTACTCCTTCTAATTTCCCTTTCTCTCCCCCTCTCCCTAATCCTCTTCTATCTGATTTGGGAGCAGATGTCACATGGAGACCCTGCCCCTCTCCTCCCTCCCCCTCCCCGCCCACAGCCCCTGTGATGTGAAGAGTCACTTTGTCGTCTGGCCGCTCGTCCAGGAGAAGGCGCTGTAGGACAAGCCTCGCAGCCCTGTGCATCTTAAGACCTGCCCTCAGCCAGAGAGTGGCTGCAGCGACTCTGCTGATCTGTTTCATGGCAGGGACCCGCAATCTGCAAGGGCAGCCCAGAAAGCCTCTCTTAACCCGCCCCGCGCAAGCAGGTTCGAGGAAGAAAGTGATCACGAAATTCTAGCTCTCTGCGACACTTTCTTGCCCTCCCCAAGCAATTGTCACAAGAGATCAAATGAGATAATACTAATACTAATACTAATACTAATACTAATACTAATACTAATACTAATACTAATACTAATACTAATACTAATACTAATACTAATACTAATAATAACAACAACAGTCCCTATACTTGGCACATGTAATTTCATGAGAGCTAAGGCATTCTTGATTTTCTTGACTCTCAGCATTCTGGAAAGCAAGCTACAACCCTTTTAGGGAAGGGGAGGAGCCTAAATAGTTTCTGAACGCTCTACATTTCTTGACCCTGATAGAACCATAATATTGGAAGGGAATATTGAAGTGATCCAGTCCAGTCTCCTGGTCAGTGCAGTATCTGCAGTGCAGGATTCATTGATGGCAGTCCACCCTCTACTCAAAGACCTCCAGCAGGGGCTACCCCAGATGCTACCACCTCTGGAGGCAACCCATTGCACTCTTGAACAGCATTTGCTATTCTCTCTTAATGTTTAGATAAAGACTACTTCCTTGCCATTTCCACCCACGAGTTCTAGTTTTGCCCTCTGGACCAACAGAGGACAGGCCTGCTCCATCTTCTTCTGCATGACAGTCCTTCAGATATTTGAAGGCTGTGATCATTAATTCTCTTTTCTCCGGACTAAAACTAGGCAACTTCTCTTATGGTTCCTCATGAGACTTGGATACCATGCTACTCACCATCCTGGTCCCCTTCCTCTGTCCATGCTCCATTTTGTCAGTACTCCAGTTGTCGCCTGACCAGCATGGAATATAGTGAAACTATTGCTTTTCTTTTCATCGGGACGTTATGCTTCTTTTAAAATATCCTAATATTGCATTTAGGTGTTTTGCGTTTTTTTTAGCAACTGCATCATACTGCTTATGTTTAGCTTATGATCAACTTATTGATCCTTTATTGATCCTTTCCCTATGTACTGCTGCCAAGGCAGGCTGCTTCGATCCTATATTTGTGTCTTTCATTCTTGGTACACAAATACAGGACTTTACTTCAATCTCTGTTGAATTTCACTTGGCTAGTTCTGACCCAACATTTGAAACTGGAAGCCAGCGGCACTCTACTCAAGGAAGTTGTATTATTAACAGGGCAACCTTACACATGTTTATCCTGGTCCCCTTCCTCTGTCCATTTTATCCAGAAGTGAGTAATAGTTAGCTCAGAGGGTCTTACTCTCAAGTAAATGGGAATAGGATTGCAGCCTAAATCTCACTGAGTTTGCAAGACTGAGCTGGAAGGCTACAATCCTACATACACTGCACTGAGAGTAGATCCCAATGAAAGTTACTTTTGAGTAACTATGATAGGATCAGTCAGAGTTGAGATCTTAAGGCTAGATCTACCAAGGCAAGCTATTGAGGTCAATGGAGGGCTACATATTTGTTCATCTGCTAGGCCTTCATGCACTTCACAGCCTGATCCTATCTATGTTCAGTTGAAAGTAAATCCCAATGAATTCAAGGGTGCACAGGACTGCCCCACAAGTAGTGCTCATATTCCACCCCTTCTTTTGTCTTATGCACATACCTGTGGGTGCAGCCAGTCAGCCAGACCTCTTTAGACCAGACAAAAGACATATTACAGCTACCTATTAAAAAACACAGTTGAAATGGCCCATAATCATCTCACTACACTCCCCGGGTCTCCCACAGACCAGTGCTATTTAAAATACCATCAGCCAGCCTCCTCACCCTCAAGTGCAGTCCCTGTTTATGGGGCTGTATAGACAGCCTTTTGTATCATAGCAAACAAGTGGTCACAGCTAGTTACTTCAGGGGACCATCATCTGTCTGATCTTTGATGTTGTTCTTCTCCTGCTTCCTTTGCTTTCCCTTTGATCTCTGATGGCCCCTAAAATGGTAGCCATTCCTCTCAAAAGTCTCTTACTTCTAACAGGGCTGAAAGCATCCAGTCCATTGGCTTGCAGTCTTCCCAATTGTAGGTGATAAAAGCAAATTGCATGTCTAGCTTTTTCTTTCTGTCTGCCTTCCCTACCCCCACAACTTCCAACCTCATTCACTGGACTCTTTCAAGGTTCACCTTCCACAGTCATGACACAAGTACTTGGCCTAGATTGACCTTCTGTGCCACACAACCATCTCCCCCCCCCCCCCCGTTTCTCTGTCTCCCTGTCTCCCATTGGCATGTGCAATAGATATGCACTGTCCTCCTCTTCACACTTGTGGTCTTCATCCATGGTGCCATCTTCTTCTTTCCTGAGTCAGAGCACCTGCCTTCATAACACAAACTTATACAACACAATACTATACACAGGGGAAGGCTATGGCTCAGTGGCAGAACATCTGCTTTGCACCCAGAAGATCCAAGAAGGGCTAGGAATGTCCTCTGCCACTCCCAGGCAGTGTACACAATACTGAGCTAGGTGGATCACTGGAATGACTCAATATAAAGCAGCTTCCTGCCTTCCTGTGTCTACTCAGAAGTAAGCTAGACTGAGTTCAATGGGGCTTACTTCAGGGTGCATAGGACTGCAGCCCCATGATCTTTAAAATGTCACATCTCACACTAAGTTGGCTTTCTCTCTTCATTTAGTTGGGTAGGCATTGCACAGCTATCTTCCTAGCTATTTGAAACTCTCCATGTTCAAACAGCATACTTCTGAGTACCAGGTGTTGGACCAGGTGCCTATGAGACATGCCAAGATTTTAATCCCTTGGTTATGAGTTTTCATAGCCTGGTCACTGTTGGAAACAGAACGCCTTAGTCTAATTGAGCAATGCAGTTCATTTGTCCTGAGAAAGTGGTCTTGATCAACATGAATGGCCACCACAGTCAAGACATGATTCTACAGTATCCTGAAGAAATGCAAGGTTCCTTGCCATGTGACTGGGTGATCAAAACAAATTCTTGTTGGTCAAACACACTACAGTGGGACCTTGGGTTACATACCCTTCAGGTTACATATGCTTCAGGTTACAGACTCCGCTAACCCAGAAATATCACCTCGGGTTAAGAACTTTGCTTCAGGATGAAGTTTGCTACAGGATGAGAACAGAAATCGTACAGTGGCAGCACAGCAGCAGCAGTGGGAGGCCCCATTAGCTAAAGTGGTGCTTCAGGTTAAGAACAGTTTCAGGTTAAGAACAGACCTCCAGAACAAATTAAGTTCTTAACCCCGAGGTACCACTGTACATTTTGAAGTTATGAAGTTAAAAGAGGCTTAGACAAATTCATGAAGGAGAAGGTTGTCAACGGTTACTGGTCACTGCCTTCACTGTCAGAGGAATCATCATCATAATTTATTATTTGTACCCCGCCCATCTGACTGGTTTACCCCATCCACTCCGGGTGGTTTCCAGCTTATATAAAAACATAGTAAAGCATTAAACCTTTAAAAGCTTTCCTATACCAGGCATAGGCAAACTCTGGCCCTCCAGATGTCTGGGACTACCATTACCATCATCCCTGATCACTGGTCCTGTTAGCTAGGGATGATGGGAATTGTAGTCCCAAACATCTGGAGGGCCGGAGTTTGCCTATGCCTGCTCTGTACTGTACAGGGCTTTTGTATATGGGTTCTTCTGAATATCAGTTGCTTGGAATTGCAGGTGGGCAAAGTGCTCTCATGCTCTAATCCTATTTGCTGGTTTCCCACATGCATCTTGTTGGCCACCTTGAGAACAAGATGCTGGACTAGATGGGCCAATTGACCTGATCCAACAGACTTGCATTATGTTCTTATGTCTCTTATGCTGCCTTCTTATCAAAAGTTCTTGGAATGAGAAAGAGCTCTGTGAAGCCCCAAACCTGCCTAATGTTTTCCAATGAAGAAAGGTTACCTGTCTCCTTCCTCTGGCTACAGAATCCTGCCCAATCAGCCATGCACGTTCAATCAGAGGCTAACCCAACTTCCCCAAATGAACCTATTCCCATATCATTCCTGTCGTGGGTCACCATCCTAAGAATTGAAACCCATCGAGTTTACTTCTTAGTAGCTAAGATTAGGGGGGCAGCACACGTTTTTGAGGCGAATGTGTATAGCTGATGAGATCAGATTGTAGAATTTAAATCAGGGGAATGACAGCTACCTGAGGTGAAATCAGGTCCTACAAAGGGAAAAAAAAAAAAAGCAAACGACGCTTCAGTAGGACTTTCACTCAACTCATCCCTCTTTGCAGCTGTAGAAGTTCGTCAGCGAATGATCTCAAAGTCATGAGTTTAAACACGACGTTGGGCAAAAACAATTCCTGCTTTGCAGGTACTTTTACTAGATGACCCTCGTGGTCCCTTCGAATTCTTCAATTCTATGGTGCTATGAATGCACACTTTGGATCTGGGGTGATATCCCAAGAATAGACGGTTTGAAATCACATCATTAAAGTAAGTTAAGAGCATTGACTTCAGTGGTTCTACTCGGAGTATGACTTAGTTGGCTACAACCCCTGTTTGCCACCCACCGCTCGCAAAAGAAGAGCAGGTTCTGAGGTGCAAAACCCCAGGTTTCTGACGGCAGTTAAAACCAAAGGACTTATTTTCCAGGTGAAATGTATTCGGGATGGAGCTACCGAGTGGTAAATAAATGTATCAATCTCTTGAATAAGAGTTCTTACTTTGAGTCCTGTTTACATTAAATGCAAGTTATTGGCTTGAGTTTGACTCGATCTTACTGTGTTCATATCCGGGGGTGAGGGGCTTCTGCTCTGCTTCCTTGCAGAGAATCGGGATAAAAGCGAAGTTATTCTCTCCTTTGCACGCGCCTTCTCTGGGGCCAGGACTTTTGAAGGCTCCGCATAGCACTAACCCGCTTTGAACCGAGCCATTTTGCAAACTTCTAATTTTTCACCTGAGAACGCTCCCCGTTTTCCCTCTCTGCTGATGTATCCTTGACCACATTTAATGAAAGGCCGCGTCATCTCCTCCTACAGCTCATTTGCCTTATTTCCTCCTTTCTGTGGTTTCGGGGCATTAAACCCCTTGCCAATTTCCAGTGGATGCATTTATCCTAAATTGTATGGGCTAGCGCCAAGGAGCTGAAACCGACTTCTTCTGTACTTCTCGTTTTGAGAAATAACCAAGTAATCTGTGCTGGCATTTTGATCACGGTCCAGTACGAGTTTGTTTTGATTTAGTGCAAAGTTTGTACAGAAGAAGAAGAAAGGGGGAATCTATTCCTGACCGTATTTCTTCCTGCCTGTTAAAGAAGGCTTTGCACCTGTGAACTGGACCCCTCCGTTCCTAATATGATTTTCTATGCTCATTTCCCTTCTAGGTGCATATCGTCACCAGTGAAGCCTATGCTATCTTTGATGACCACTTAAAAAATGGCAGGTCATTTCCTTAGTTGTGGCACTCAATGTAAAATGCATGTTTTTTTCCTGTTTCTTCTTTTTTTTGCGGATTAAAACTTTTTACTAGCTTCGTGATGTGCTTCCTATAACTTTGAGAAAACAGAAACACGTCTAAATGCTATTTTATAGTCACAAAGCATTTGATTTGAGGCCAGTCTCCAGGGCTGGAAAACAGAGCTTTCTGGATAAGCCAGGAAAATGTGAAGACCTGAATGTCTCTCAACATGTGCAGAGCACATTTGTTTAATCACCGAGGAACAACTAACCAGTACAAGTATGAGTTTAGGAAGAGGTGATTCTAGGGCAGCGAGTGAGTTTCAAAGGGATTTGAAACCCGGCGCCTCTAATTTTAGCATTGAAGGTAGGACCGGCCTGCCATTGGATACAATGATGCAGCAGCCTCAGGCAGCTGGCTTTGGATGTCATGAAGGTGAAGCAAAGTGTTTATTTAAATTATTTATTTACATTATTGCTGTTATTGCAAGGGTTTGTGTGCAAGGGGGTGTTATTGCAAGTGGGTTTCCTGATTCAGGTCCAAAAAACCATAGCTGGTCTTGGGTATTAAGTAATTTCACTGGGATGGGGGGAGTGGGAGCTGGCAAAATGCTGCTGTGCACACCAGGCAGGAAGATGTCTTGGCTAATTAAGGTGTTTTGCAGTGCATTGTACGGGAGACCTACACTGAGTGACCAGTCTCTGTGGTGTGCAAAAACAGGAGACAAACCAGCTGCTAGCCTTGTGCATTAGATAATGAATCTTACTGGCTCTGTATTCACAGACTGTACCATTTGACTCTTCTACTTATCACAGTTCTACTGTACCGTTTGACTCTGTTCTACTTATAACAGAAAGTAGCAAACTTTCTTTTGGGTCCTAGCATTTCTACACAGGTTTTGGGTGGAGGGTATGGAGGTATGTTCAATCACTTGATCCCCCATGTGATTAGAACTCTAAAGTAGTACAGCCCAGACACAGGTTGAGCATTGAGTAAAGCAGAAATCAAGCACCTCAGATGTCCATGTGTCCACTTAGAACAGGGGTGGCCAATGTGGTGTCCTCAATGTGTTATGAATGAGAACTATCATCTATGACCCTTGGCTTTGCTGGCTGGGACTTATGGGAGTTGTAGCCCAAAATATATGGAGAGCAGCACCTTGAGCACCCTGGCTTGGAAATTTGATGTCATGGGACCTGGACCACAGCTAGAAGGATTTTTTTGCAGAAGGGACAAAATACTACTTTGTTAAGTGGTTGGGACACACTATCCAAATGAAGATCAGGAAAGGGGGCCATCATTTAGAATCTATGTCCAATAGTAGAAACCTTAGAGATAATGTCAATAATATGTTCTCAGAACAAATCCTCATCTTCAGGAGTGCACACAGAATCAATCACCAAGGTAAGAGGAAGTACTTGAATGGAAAGTGTATTCTAAACTTGTGTCATTGAAACCAGACACACTGAGAACAATGTTAGTCCTTCTTGCAGTTGGGCTGCTTAAATCCAGTTGTAGGACTCTACCCCAAGAGAGGTACTTAGGATACTAATGCAAGTCACTGGAGCTTCAATTCAGTTTGATAGCTAAAGCAGCTGAACTAAACGGCAGACGCAAGCCTTTAAGCACACTTTTCTGAAGGCAACTTCCATCAAAATTAAAGTCTAATCAATCAATAATGTCCGTTAATGCACATGATCCACATGGATCGTGTTTAAACTGTCTATAATTCAAGTATTCCAGATTTGAGTGTAACAGGGAGCTTGATTTGCAAGGCAGCCTCGTGGCGGCTTAGTGATCCGAATCCGTGCCCCATAAATATTTGCTTGTGTTTTTTCTTTTTGTGTTCCCCGTCCCTTGGAAAAAGTTTCTATAATTTTGTCCCGTTTGGCTTATCTGAGTCTTCATTTGCTCTGGAAAGCTGAGCAGAATTTCGCTTGGATTGGAACGATATTTTTTTTTACTTTTTTTCTAAAAAATATTTATACCATTTGAACAACATCTTAGAAAACTGCGAGAGCCCGAAATTCTGAACCCCTATTTCACGATATTACCGAAGGTGTCACGTAAAGTAAAATTAGGATTTGAGTGTGGCTACTTTTTCAACATAAGTGGTTGGTAAGCCTGTTAAACCGAGAGACCTCATTTATGTTTTGAGTTTCTGCACACATTGCAGTAAAATAACACCCTTCCTCGGCACATGAAAATCCCTCTTAATTCCCACCCACCCCCACTGGGAGATTTACTATTTTAAAGTAATGTATATACGAGGGGGTGGGGGTGAGAGAACATTGGTTTAAAATAGAATGGAAACATCCAAACACTTTGCGTGAACTAGTTGCAGGGAAGTTATTCTGGTCCGAGGAACCTTAGAAAGAATCTAGCCTTTCCAGCAGGTGAACGTCAGTTGCATTTGTTCCTAAGAATCCTGGCCTCCCCTGGAGGATATGACAAAAGTCCTGCTCACCTAAATGACTTCGGATACCTTCCTCCTCGGCTGAACCTTACAGCCTTATAGCGACGCATGCACACCCATGCTTTGGAGTCATTTTCATAAATCATTTCCCTGTAATAATAAGATCAATTCACATGGCAGGAGAGCCAAGTGGCGGGCGGGGCCTTCTCCATTCAAACATTTCTGCTCTGCTCCTTTTAAATGTCAGAAGGTACTTGCCTTTATCTTGCCGTTTTATCTTATTTGTTTCATTTTGGAGTATTGTTTACCAAAAAAATATTGTCCATTGACCTACACAACTGGAAAAGCATTTACTGTATCCCTGCCACCCCTAGTTTTATATCTGTATATCTATACAGATTCTTTCTCACACACAACTTTGCATGCAAAAGGTTATACCTTCCCAGGGACATTTGACTTCCGGTGTCTCAGAATTTTAGTTTCTTTAAAATCCAATTTGACTTACTCACCCGCTCCTTCTCCCCCCACATCTCTCTGCTCCCTCCTACCTTTCCTTCACACCAGACTACTTTTTATTGCTTTATGACTCCCCTCCTTAAAGCTTCAGCTATCAAAGTTTTCGGGAGGCGGCGGAGGGGGACGACGACACGAATAGGCTGAGCTGTTTTGTCACTTTTACAAGTCCCGTGTATCTCCTTGCGCTGTGAAACAGTTTGGTTAGTATGAAGGGGCCCAGAAGAGGCCGCCTGATAAAGAGCTGCTGAACTGTGTTGCTAGATCCATTCTGGATCTCACGGTGGCCAGCGAGATCCCTCTTGGAAGTTCCCAAGCAGGAGCTGAAAATGATGGCCTTCCTCTCTCTTTTTGCGCCCACCCAACGTCTGCTGCGCTGCTCCTGCACATGGAGGTTCTGCTATTGGTCAATTCCACACACACACACACACACACACACACACACACAGCACTTCCCGTAGCTGCTTAGCAAACAGACATAGATAAACACGTTCTTCCTCTGACAAACCCTAGGCAACAGAACCATTTATCCTGCAGAACGGCACCATTCGCTCCAAAGTTGTGTGTGCATCGCAGCCGTCTGGATGGTCGCGTAACCTGGGGCCTGGGGCCTGACCATAGAGACGAGGCTGGGCGTGGGCTAGCTGGGAGGATCCCACAAACGTGATGGCCTTTGGTGTTGCTTAAAATCGTCGCCTCCTTCCCTCCTTCCCTCCCTCCCTCCTACCACTCCGCATACATATTCATTCAAATAAATTTTGAATCGGTACTCACAGCGAAATTCACACGTTCCTTTCCTCATTAAAGGGGAGATCTAAACTGCCACTGGGGCCTGTCCTGGCACAACTCATTATTATTATTTTTAATTTAAAAAAAGAGCCTGGCCTAAACGCTACAGACACGCAAGGCCTCCAGTGCCTGGCCTCGCTATTTTGGACTACTTTAAATTTCATAGAACGCAGGATGTGTGGCGGGGTTACCCACTTTTCCCCCTTCTCTTTAACCCCCCTTCCTTCCAGGCCCTCTTTATATAAGTGAATAAAAGTTTAAAGCTAGAGGTTATTTATTGTTCCGTCGAGATAAGTCCTGAGTGGCTCTTTCGAAGCACGTGATTCCAATAAACTTTGTTTTATGGCTTGAGAGTTGACAAGCCAAAATATAATTCCCACCATAAATTAGTTTAAGAGCATACAAGTGCAGATGCTTTAGTTCCTGGGAGCAGTGACAGGGAAAGTGTTAGGCAGGAGACCTCTGGCTGAAACCAAGCGCCCAGGACCTCTGCTTCTCCCGGGGGTACCTTCCTCTTCCCTTTGGCAAAGCTCACAGTAAGTCTCTTCTTGCGCTCCATATGTGACCGAGTCCCTCTCTCCAGTGACCGTGTGTCTGAGTGTTCCCTGTATATATGAATGAAAAGATCAGATCCAGGGAAGCCCGGAAGTATTGTAGGAATAGCATTTCTTTCGGATTTGCTCCAAGTTTTAAGAGAGCTGTCAGTAAATCGCACGTCGACGGTTTTAATTTTAATTTTGTGAAAGAAACCAACCTCGGTTTAAGCCGGTAGATCCTTCATTAAGCGTTTAATTTGCAGAGATTTCAAGGGCACTGCGTTCTGGCTGTTATTCTAGAAGGAGAGTGAAGAGACGAACGGAACGAGAGATAAGATGATACATCGATGGAATGTTTGCTCCCTGCTTTAAGCTGGTCTGGGTGTATATACAGCCCTTCTCAGGGATAGCGCAGGCAAAAGTGAAGGGGATGTTTTGCAAAATAGCTCAACCTTGGTTGTTTCTTTTTGAAAACATTGTTTAAGCAGTCTCTCTCTCTCCACGTGGGTGATAATGTAGAATTCATTTGTTACAATAAGAGAAGAAAGACACAGACAGAAAAAGGGAAATCTGTTTAAGTAAACAATAAAATACATTTACTGTAATAATGATGATATTTACAAGTTCATGTTGGGGAAACGGTATGGATTTTTAAGCAAGCGGGTTACTGACTAAATACTGGCCAGGGCGCTTCAGGGATACGCTGGTAAGGTTTCTGTCACTCTGGGATTAACCCAGTTGGAGGAAGAATCCTTTATATCTTTATCAGATAAAACATTTTATAGAAACATGGTTGAAACTAGCAGTAAGGATGATCGTATACAATTAGATGATAACTCTGACTGAAATATTTAATCGGGCTGGCTTTTATTACAAAAAGAATTTAACAAAAGAGGCAAATCAGCAATTGGGGGGGGGGGGGAGTGTGTTGATTTGTCACCTTTATATGCGATGCCTGCTTGTGTCCTTAACATTCGCATAGCTAAATAGAGATGCAATGCGTGCATTCCCCCCCCCCCCGCAACTATGATCAGTGTCATCTATACATGGAAAAACAACAATACGAAATGGTTTTGTTTATTTTCTTTCTCCTCTTTCCCTCCATTGCAACAGGTTCGGGACAATGGAAGGGCGTCTACAGTAAGTGCATTTTTTCCCTCTCCTTTTCGTGTGTGCAAACATTGCCTTGTCAACGTTTGAGTTTGTAAACAGAGATGGTGTGTTTCTGATGTTTCTGCAAGGCTGTTTTGTACTGGACGGCTCGTGGGGCTTCAAGCTTGCTCGCTCTCTCGCTCTCTGTCTCCCTCTCCCATCCTCCTGCGGTCTGTGGCTGCAGATCACAGCAAACGCTGATTGTGCAGTTTCTGGGGAGATAATTGCAGGTGAAGGTGCCCATCTTATGCCTCTCTTAAGCTCTTTCCAGCTAACGAGCAGGATTAGCATTTTAACAGGATAAAGTCATGCCGTGTTTCCCTGTGCAAATGTGGAATCTATCATGTACCAGGGCAAGCACTTCTACTGGCTGGCTCCTCTTTTGGTGGAGATCCAAAATACGGATTGCGCTTGCCCTCTCGGTACTGCAGCCTTTGAGGATGAACTAATGCTCCAACGAGCAGTTATGCTCTAAATGCTGTTGTATCTCCTCCCCTTTTATTTTGGGCATAAAGGCCTGCTGCTTGCAAGGGAAAGGTGCACTCCAAGTCAATACGCATAGGATCGCAACCAAGGCTGTGTTAATGACGTTATTGTTAGGTGTCAGTGAAGTGTTCCCGAGATAGAGTGGTTGACATTATGAAATACTGGAAGAAAGCAGATACAGAAAATATTGCTGTCTGAACTTAGGGGAAACAGGAGGTAAAAATAATACGAGAGGGAGGGCTAGATTTCAATAAAGGGGAAAGGAAGAAAGGCTATGATTAGTTCAATGGTTGCAAGTATAATTATATGTGGAGCATGAGTTCTAGCCTGCTGTCCTGGGATACAATACATTACCTCCCTATTTAGAAAAAAAGGGAAACCAATATAACCATATGTTACTCAACCTCTAAAAGCGATTATTTTCGGCACAACATCTTTCTGTCTCCTTTATGCTTTCCTTCCTTAGCTCTGAGCCATTTACTTTGCTAATTTTAAATCCCAGCCTGATACATCGATCTGCCTGTTTTAAAATCACAATATTGCGCTGTGTGTTGCTTTTGGATGGCTTTAAACCACTAAGAGGGTGACTGGGATTTCCCACATTTTCTTCCTTCCTACTGAAATCCCCCCCCTTTTTTTGCCCTTGCCTCAGTTTTCTTTGGCCAGCCTTAAAACTTAACAAGAAAATAAGCACCACCTTTTCATTTTCTATCATTCCTTCCTTCCTTCCTTCTTCTTCTTTTAAAAAATATTCCTTAAACTTAGCTGCAGCATACTGATTATGAACCAGAATACAAAAACGGCCTGGTGGATCAAAAGAATTTGTACGGGCAGTTGAGCACGAGGTGAATGTTTAACGCTTTTGTTCATCAATAACTCCTTTGGCTTTGACCTGTCTGAGCAAGTCGCGCAATAAGGTGAAACGCAGGTCACAGCGTCTAACAAATATGAAAATCTGGGCTATTGCACAAAATATTCGAACGATTCTTTTTTAAAAATGTTTTGTTTTGTTTAAATTAAATTAAAGAAAGCCCTTTCTCCGATTAGTCCTGTCCCAGGCCACCCCTTAATTCCGCTTTCCCCTAGAAGTAACATTTGAAAACGTATATTCTGTAGAATTGGACCGTTTTGCATTTCTTGCTTAAATACTTACTCATCAAAGGGAGCAAGAGTGAAGAGTACCCACGCATTCTTCTCATTAGAAATAAGAATGCCTCTTTAGCCAACTCAGAGAGCAGGTACTGATTCAGAAATCCGTAAAGTGATCCACTTGCTCTTCCATTTCTGTTCCAAGGAGACCACCTTCTGGAAAGAAAAAGCCACCCCTAATTCCATGAAAACGAGCAGGTCGTTGCTTAAAAAGCCATTTGCTCACAGATGCTTAGTGATATATATGCATACATGTCTATAGATACATATATGTATTTGCTTTCGTAGATTTTCACGGGTACAGGAATGCAGGTTTTGGTGTCCTCGGGTGTCTTCCCGTGTAAAAGTTGGGGTGTCTAGGCGACGTTTCGACGAGGTCTCACTCGTCATCTTCAGGCTGGTGCTTTCGGCTTCACACATGCACATATACATATATGCACACACACGCAGACACGTACATATATTCCCATTCACTCTCGCTCTGATTTATCCCAAGTTGGTTTGCTTAGAATACCCAACAGAGGGAGAATGGAAGGGAACTGACCGCAAGACAACACAGAGGAACCGGGTCAGCCACAATGCATGAACTTTTGGAATCCTGTGTGTTGCCGTCGACAAAGTAGAAATAATGAAACGCTGGGATATGTTTGTAAATGATTTAAAATGACCTCTTGCCCTGCCCTTCACCATCAACACTACTGCATGAAAACCAAAGGACAGTGGTGTGGAGGTTCCCCCCCCTTCTTTTTATAAGGCTCAGATACTTTCCGCAGTTAGGAGAATATTCAGCTTGATGCTAGTGCCATCAAGGTAAAAATACAAAAAATAGAAATAGAAATAATTCCATTTAGTTGTTTTCAGAAACGAATAGTTAGCTTTCTCCTATATAAAGGTCTCTTCGCACCAAGACTTTTATTATGGGATTGAAAGGCGGGTTGTTTAGATCAACATCATGCTATTGACAAAAATAAATTAGCTGACAGCCTTTCTTTTTATTGAAAGTGTACAGTTATTATTTGAATGGTGTGTTTTTTAAGCGCAAGTGCTTTAAATGCTGAAGAATCCAGAGCGATTGTCACGTAGATTATCTGAAAATCCCGTCGTGAGAACTCGTTACGTCTTGAAAAAGACCAAAGTCACAAAAATGACACTTTTTTGGTATGCTTTCCTATGAAATCATTATATTTTTCAAATCCATAATTTCAGACCTTTACCCCAACAGAGAGTAGTATGAATTCCTCGCGAGCGAGTCAGAGGGATCAGGACGCTACAGTGACGCTGCCTTTGTTACCCACCCTCTGTAGACGAAAGCAAAATGTTATTACGTTGTCTATATATACCCTGTAGAACCGAATTTGTGTGGTGTTTACATAGTCACAGATTCGATTCTAGGGGAATATATGGTCGATGCAAAAACTTCACCTTTCTGCAAATGGTTATAAGTTATAAACATAGAAGATGCTCAAAGACACATGCATGTTGGATGCTATTGCCTCACTCTGGTATACTAGGACATTAAAAAGAATAGTTCTATATTTGTTGCTTATTTTTTTAAAAAAATATTACAGTTATTTATATCTCACCATAAACCTGTTCGTATTAATATAATTAGTCTGCAAAGAATTTGTGAAAATGCTAATTGGCCAGTTAATATGTGCTTGCAGATAATAATAAAGGGTGGCTAAAGTAACTTTGATAATACCGATTTCTGCATTCGTTCCCATGCCCCAATTTTCTCCAGATTTTTATGTTAACGTTGGACGCCAAGAGAAACAGTCGCCTCGTTTTCTTGTACTCTGAAATAAGGCTATGAACAATTTGAACATTGGAATTATCTTATTAAAGCTTTTTTTAAAAAAAACACCAGCCATTTTTTAAAATAAAAAACCAGCCATTTTTTTAAAAAAATATATCTTTTTTTTAGGTTGAACTTTAGAGGTCTCAGGATAGTTTGTTATCTGTATGGAGTTTACAAAAACAGATTGTTTCGACACTTGCAATGTAAATTCGAAGCTAGTTACTTATTGCCTAATTTTGTTCTGCCCAACTAGATGCTGGTAACTTTTGGTTGACCCCTGCCAAACAAAGGCAGAGGAGATCCATTGTACATCATATTGCCCTCTTGTTTGATGTCTTCTTCTGATTTTCTGTCCTTTCCCTGGTTTTCGACGCTTCCTTCGCTCCCCTTGCCTGAACTTAACGCTTTGGCTCTTGATTTCTGAAATGTAACCAACTAATGTTTTCATAGGATCCCCGAAATTGTAAACTAAAGGGCATCAAAGGTTAAGAAAGTCAGATGAGACAAAAGGCTTTGATTTACCTGGGGGAGGGGGGGAAGAGGGCAGATGGGGTTGGGGCGTGGGTGTCAGGGAGACGGCCATCTATTGATGAATCGTGTTTTATGGTATTCATATCTCCTTTTGGAGGGAGGGAGGGAGGGAGGGAGAGGGGGGGGGAAACCACGCGAATCATCAGACAGCATGTGGGTCCACTTGATTACCCGTATATTATTTAGTGAAATTTGTGGAAATTATGAGGTGCACACACAAATCCGGTGATAAACCTCTCTGCCTCCCGATTGGCTGAGCAGGTCACATGGGCGCCTAACTTTATTCAGTTGACAGCAAGTAGGAGGGCTCTCTGGAAGGAGAAAAAAAGACAACACGAGAAAAATTAGTATTTTCTACCTTCCGAAATTAATGGCCATGAGTTCGTATATGGTGAACTCTAAGTATGTGGACCCCAAATTCCCCCCTTGCGAGGAATATCTGCAGAACAGCTACCTTGCTGAGCAAAGCTCAGACTATTACGGTGCCTCGCAAGGCTCTGACTTCCAGCACCAGGGAATCTACCCACGGTCAAACTACAGCGAGCAGCCCTACGGTTGTAGCAATGCCCAAGGCTCGGCAGTGCAGCCGCGGGGTCACGGGCAGGAGCAATCCGGCCCAGCGAGCCACTTCCCCGGGCAGCCTGAGCACTGTCCGCAGCCTCCAATGCCCGCCACGAGGACCTGCAACCAGCAGCCCAGCCTCAAAAGCCCCAACGGGTCATCGCCACCAACAGCAGCAGGAGCAATGAAGCAGCCAGCGGTGGTTTACCCTTGGATGAAGAAAGTCCACGTTAACTCAGGTAAGCATCCCATTCTGCTGCTACCCACCTCGCCCACCCCACCCCACTCCGCCTCCCCCTTCTTGATTCATTACCCCACCCCTCCAAAGTCCTTTCCAGGCTTCGCGACGCGGGTTGAAAGCGAGGTAGCCAATTACACTCGCCATAAATTTTTATGGCCGGGGAAATAGGCCTCTTGGTCATGTGGTTGTGGGCATGAGAATATTCCATTTCAGAAAGATGCTAGAGATATTTAAAGGTCCGCTGTTTCTATGAGGGAAGGAGGGGGGTTAGTGTGTGTGTGTGTGTGTGTGAGAGAGAGAGAGAGAGAGGGGGGGGGAGAAAGCATGGCCATCTGTTATTAGCAAATGTAATGGTGTATATAACGGCCACATGGTTACCAGAGACTCCCTTTTCTCTCTCTCTCTTCCTTAACGCCTAATGATAAAGTCAAGATTAGGCTGTGGGTTTGCTGCTGCTGCTGTTGTTGTTGTTTTGGAGGGTTGGTTGTTAAGTCCTGCCTGTGATTTGTCTCTCCCCGCTCAGTGAATCCTAATTACACCGGAGGAGAACCGAAGCGCTCCAGGACAGCCTACACGAGGCAGCAAGTCCTCGAGCTGGAGAAGGAATTCCACTTCAACCGGTACCTGACTCGGCGCCGGCGGATCGAAATCGCCCACACCTTGTGTCTCTCCGAACGCCAGATCAAGATCTGGTTCCAGAACAGGAGGATGAAGTGGAAAAAAGACCACAAACTGCCCAACACCAAGGGCCGGTCCTCTAGCTCTTCCTCGGCCCCCAGCCAACACTCACAGACTGTCTCCAAGGAGCTTCAGACAGACTTGACAACTTTGTAGGGAACTTGGAAGATGGTCCGTTTCAGACCCGGTTGATTCGGAACTGAACTGTCCAGGAATACACAAACAAACAAACAAATATACAAACAAGCACCCAAACAAACGCACATGCCGGCTAAAAGCAGAAACCTGCACGTAGCAGCCAACAACTCCCAAATTGTCCTCATCCTGCTTTAAGGTACTGAAGACAAACCCAACGATATTATGGACTTCGTAGGAATAATGCAAAACAGCACAACCATTCACACTCAAACAAACTCTGCATCCAGGTGGTGAGAAAGTGATAACTATAAATATATATATAGATATATATACAGAGAGAGAGAGAGAAAGATAGATAAAAATATTTTTAAAATAAAACTCCTCTGCCGACACACAGCTATTGCACCATTACAAACGGGATCGTATTGTGTTGTTTCGTCTGGGATCTCCAAGGAGAGAGGTTTTTTTGGGTGGTGGTGGAATTGATTCTCTTAATTTCGTTATTTCTTCCTCCCCACCCCACCCCAATGCCATTCCGGGTTGTGCATTTGGGTAAATCCTAAACAGAAGTCTCTGAAAACCTGTGAACTCTTCCCCTCGTCCCCCGCTCATCTCCGCTGTTACCGTTAATTTTTTTGTTTGTTTCTTAAGGGGAGGGGAAAGCGTTTCCATCCTTCTAACTTTTCAGAAATATTTAATACAAATATGATGTGAAACGGGTTATTTTATTGTTATTTTTTGTACTGTATTAGCGTATTTATTTATTTCTTGTTTAGGAGAAAGAAAAAGTTAGAGAGACAAACCAAAAAGAGAGAGAGAAAGAGAGAACGCAAGCGTGTACTCTCCCTTCCTTTCAATTTTATTCAGTGTTTTTATCTCCCATAAAAATAGAGATCTTTCTCTTCCCCCCCCCACTCCCTGACCCCATGTTTTTTTTTTAATTTCTTCTGTATATAGGCAAATATTTTCTAGCTTTTAGAGACGAGGAGCAAAACATTATTATCGTTTTTAAATGAAATGGATTAAAAACGTTTCCTTTTGTTCACGCGTTATACTTTGAGCCAAGGCGGGGTTGGAGGGAGGGGTGTTGTGTGGGAGGAGGGACAGAGCAAATTATAAACAAAAGGAAAGCAAAACGGAAAAAATGAAGTGAATATTCCAAGGGATTTGTGATATGGGGAACAAACAAACAAGGTGGCATGGTGTTTACTATTACTATAATGTTTTGAATTAAACCATCGTGTTGGTTTTTCAAAGCAAAACAGACGAAACAAAAGCCCAGGAATGAACTGCATGTTTCGGATGGAAATGCTTGTGTTTCTTTTTTATTCACACCCAAATAAGAAATATTGGATCTGTTTTAATATAATTTCAGAGGAAGCGGGTAGGCTTAGTGAGGGAAGAATATGCTCTAATAGCATACCTCGGCACGCATCCATGCCTTTTATACTATTGTGTAGATCAACCCAGATTTGGTTGAAAGTATCTGAACCAATGCAAACCTTACATAAACGATGCTAAAACCGCCGTCCTTTCCAATTACAACTTTGGATAGGAACGAAGTAACTATAACACGCCTCCCCGCAATCAGTATGCTAAGAAAAAAGAAGAAAGGTAGATCAGCTTGTTTGTTAAGCTCGCATCCCTCTTAAATGAACAGCCATTGCCCAGTCATGTTGATTTCGACGAGAATTCTAGCACAACCCTAGACCTGCCTACTCAGAAGTAAGCCCCGCAGAATTCAATAAGACTGACTCTCAGGTAAGGGTGCATAGGATCGCCAACCCACTCAGCCTACCGAGTGTTGCAAGAGAATTCTGAATTCCAAGAATTGACATTTCTGTGTTCTAGAATGGGGTCTGTGTTATTTCCTCCATGCCAAATAGCCACATTGGGTTCATCTTATAATCGCATAGCCCAAGTTCTGAAGGCTTTCCTTGATTAGAAAAAGAGATGGGAGGGGAGAGAAGAAGAGAGATGGATGTGTCTAAATAATAGGACGAGAGGCACATATTTAATGTAGTGGATCATGGAAATCACGGCAGTTTGGCAGTTTCTTTTGTGCTTTTTCCCCACCAAAGTAACCAAGCAGGCATATTTGGAAGACAGTCCTTAGACGATCAGTAGGGCTTACTTTGAGGTATTTAGGATCGGGGTCTTAGAAGACTGTGTTCTTTTGTGTTGGGTCCTGGAGCCCCTTCTTTGTTCTCTCTCTCTCCTCTCTCTTTTTAGCTGAGTCTACTTCTCAGACTCTTACGGGGGCTCCCCTTGAATATCTGCCCGTCCGTGATATTAAAGATGGATATTCCTGCATTCACTGCGCGTCATTGTCTATGACAAAAAGCGCCCAGTTCATACATAGTGGAGACGTCTTCTTTTCTGACGCCTTCACGTTGAGAGGCTGAAAAGGTATTTTACTGAAGTTCGGGCTAAATTGTAGAAACAGGTTCATCCAGAGGACACGTTTTCCCCCCTTCGATTCGCCGTATTTCAGCCGGGAGGAATGACCTCTGAACCCTTAACCTCTTGGACCTGGAGTTCCCCTTCCTTTTCTGCTGGCACCGAAAAAAGTACCAAGAGAAAAACAGGGCTTGTTGTCAAGACCTAGCCTCAAATTTGGAGATCTAAACCCTAAAATCATTTTTTTAAAGGGGGGAAGCATCTTTCCTAACCCCAGATTTTCACTGTGCTCAGATTTCATCACGTCCCTTTCGAAATCTTCTTCTCAACAGAAGCTCTAGTTTAGATTGATTTAAAAACAGGGAAACCAACCATTGTTTACATATGGCCTGTGTTGAGTCATTTTGTCCCATGGAAGCGTGTTGTTTGGGAAAGAGAAGTCAACAACCCTAGCTTTCTTGCAGTCTAAAGCCCAAGGCAAGACTGCCTGAGCTTCGCGGGGCTTAGTAAACGTCTGGTCCCTGGGCACGGTGATTCTGAAGTAAATCCTGCGTTCAGTGGGGTATTCTCTAGTAACCGCGGAGAGTAATATCCTAGAAAGTAAGTAAGGTTGGTGGTGGTGAGGATAATCTGGGAAACGGGAGGGAAGGAGAAAATGGATTTCCTTTGTGTGTCTGCGCGTCTCTCCATCCTGAACACGTTTCACTAGGAAGTTCTGGTCCATCGGCTTTATTGGCCTGGATTTCTTCCTTAAACGTGTTCAGGATTGCGTTCGCGAATCCTTTGTATGTTTACTCAGAATTAGGTGTAACTGATTTCAATGGGGCTCAATCTATGGCAAATATGGCCACGCTGCCGCTGAAGGTTGGTTTAGCAAAGGGGAAGAGGCAGTAATGCTCCACTGCTTGCAAGGAAACAATCCCTATTAAACCCAGTGGAACTTGCTTCCGAGTAAACATGTTTCCAGTAGGGCTGTCAGTAGGACAAATTTGACTTCACAATGTAGCTCATCCATCCCCAACCCAAATGACGTGAACTGAAGAACGTGTGAAGAAGAAAGGGGTGGGGGCAGAACTCGGCCAAAGTCCTTTTGTAATGTAAATGTCCTCTGGACAAATGTTTGGTTCAAACTCTTAAAGTTGTGTTAGGGGGGAAAAAAACCCTTTGAGCTCTTTCTTCTTCTTCTTGAAGTCTTAAATCTTGGTCGCAGTGATGTTGGTCCACTCTTGAAAGAGAGTGATGGAAGTGGGAGAGTATCAAAGGGTTTCTGCTTGATGTAAACATTTGGCCAAAAATGATTTTAAAAGAAAACGACGCACACAACCTTACCATCCCATTCATTTCCTACAAACTCTTCTCACTTTTCTGGGGGTGAGTGGAGTTGTTGATGAAAGTAATTATAATGATGGTACTTGTTTTGAACTATGCAGAGATCGTCCTCCTACCACACTGAAGATTGTAGGGGAATCTTTTCTTTTCCCCTTGGAGACACAAAATTGTATATTATTACCATGACCTCTGTGATTAAGCTGCGTTGTCTCTACGGCAGTTGTGACCCTGAGATGTTTTCTAGACTTTGCCAATTTTTTTTGCTGCCTCTGATTAAAGAACTATTTATACAAATTGTTTTCCGTCTAAGTCCTTTTTAAGCATACATGTTTGACACGCACATACCGAAATAAATACTGGTATTCTATTGTACCTCGATCAAAAAAGCTTTGAATTGATAGCGACCCAAGAGAGGTGTGCTATCTTCTAATATCCTCCCTTGACATGTTTGCCATCTCATAGTAGAACTCTACAAACAGTAGTTAATGAAGTATGCAGGAAGAACCTATCTTATCCTATCCTGTATTGAGAAGTAAGTATCGCTGATTTCAATAGGGCTCATTTCCAAGTAAGGGTTCAAAGGCTTGCTGCCTTACATTGGAAACCCAATTATGTTTATATTAAACCCACTGGGTTCCACAGGCTTGCTTTCAAGTAAGTTTGCACAGGACCTTTTATAGTTCAGCCCAAGCATATTGACTCAGAAGTAAATTTCACTAATCCCAGCTGCAGTTGCTTCCAAATAAATTTATTTAGGGACACAGTCAGATTTGGAATGAAACCTCACTGTTTTCAGTGGAGATTATGGCTGATTAATTGTGGGTAGGGAGGGGGGGCATGTGTATCAAAAGCTGTGGCAACTGCCATTTACATTTAAATGTATTTATTTTACATATTTCTATCCCGCCTTTCAGCCAAGCTCCCAGGATGGTTTACAAAAATAGGAGAAAGGAAGGGGGAAAATAAAAATATATAATAGGTGACAGACAGCATGTTAAAATAGGCTGTGACTTTGCCTCCTTTCACTCTCTTTCCTAAGCCTTTAATATTATCAGATATATTTGACAGTATCCTACTTATTTCAGTGGGACTTACTTCCAAGTTTTCGCCATGATCCCAAAAAACTTGTAACTAATTCCTTAGGTGCATATGCAGCTTGGGTGGCCTTTCTCAGACAGCAGGCCCTCCTCCAATCTCATAACAAGCTGATAGGGATTTTGAAAGCATTTTGTGTGTGTTTGTATGCAAACTCTCCCAACTTAAAAACAGTAATTTCCCTCCAGCTCAACAAAGCACCTAGGTGAGATTAATTAAGCTCTTTGGATCTGGTCCAGTGTATTGAAGATTAGAGTGCCAATTATTGCTAAACCCTTTTAGTCAATTTTTAGGGCGTCAAGTCTCAGTCTGAAAACCCATACTCACTTACCTTACTTCTGAGTATAGTGGGTGGGTGGTTGTATTCCCGGTATGGATATACTGTAAGGCACACAAGTAGCTGTAAGGGTAGCCTAATATCATTATTAAATGTCACAGGTGGGAGCCTGAGGATGAAAGGTGATGGTATCCCTAAGGCCTCCTGATGAGCTCATGGCTGATACAAGCTTTGAATACTATGGTACATTGCTCTACACACCACATCTCATATTTGATTGGCAAAAGATGCAAACACACTCCCTCAGACTTAAAAAGTTTGCCTTCCCTGCTCTCAGGTGAATTGCTTCCCAGAAATGCAATCCTATACTGTAGATGTCTTTTTAGAGGTAAGTTCCACTGGGTTCATTTGTACATACTCCCAGGTAACTGGGTAGTGGATGTGTTATAAGTAATGGATTTTAATAGGTGTTTTTTCCAGCTGAAAATCCAATGCCTGCTTACTTGGAACATATGTTTAATTGAACACCACTGAACTCACTTGCTTGAGAGTAAACACACACACAGAATTTGGATATTAGAATTCTAGCAAAATTAACTAATAAGTGGAATTTACTTTCTAGCTGGTTTTTTTGGACTGCAACTTTAGACAAGAATCCACAAAACTGAGATGTAACCTACATGTCGCTGAAAAGTACGGCAGAACTCACCTTGGCTTTAATGGTTTTAACAGTTTTAATGGTGCTGAGTCTCACTCAGTTGATGAATGGAGTAGTTCCAGAATTAATGTGGCTTAATAATGTGCTGGCAACACAGGAGTCACAATCAAAAATGGAGGCCTTCAACACATTGATATCAATTGCCTTCTGTTGTACTTAAGAGCACAATAATAGCTGATCAGACCAAAGCCCCACCGAGTCCAGTGTCCTGTCCTCAGAGTGACCAACCAGAGGCTTATGGGAAGCCCACTGATAGGACCTGGTTGCATCAGCACTCTCCCCACTTGAGATTCCCAGCAACTAGTATTCAGAGGCATACCTGCTCTGACACGATAGTACATAGCCCATGGCCATCTTGACTAGTAGCCACTGATAGCCTTATCCCACATTATTGTTGCTGTGTTAACTGATAGAAGGTAAGGTCAATTGGACCCATCATACATGTTTCTGTGTGATATGTGGTATTACTATATAGCAGGGTTTCCCAAACATGGGTCTCCAGCTGCTTTTGGACTACAACACCCATCATCCCTAGCTAGCAAGACCAGTGGTCTGGGATGATGGGAATTGTAGTCCAAAACAGCTGGAGACCCAAGTTTGGGAAAGCCTGCTGTATATGAATCAGAATCATTCTGTGGAGGAATAACCGCCAAAACTTGAAGTCCACACTCTGCAGATAGAAACAGGCCTCCCCCTTTTTTTGTTCCTAGGAACCTATTATCTTATATTCCTTAGGAATCAATCTGTAGACGACTTGAGCACTCAGAAAGTTCCTGTACACTTCTAACATGAATGGCTCCTCCTTCCTTCCGACATAAACACCCCTGACAGCAATAAAGCATTTATCTGTCTAGGAGGTCGATGGCGCTATTTTTATCGGATATATTTTGATTTGTTTCCCCCTCGCTCCCCCGCCTTCTTCCCCCTTTTACACATGTTGACTTGTCTTCTCTTGGAAGAGCAGCCAAAACTGGAGTCGAAAACCAAATCATCCAGCCTGGAAGAATGAAAACAAGAAACCCCCATCCATGTATTGGAGCGAAGTATGATCCCCCCCCCCCCCTTTAGACAGGAGAGACTGATGAGGGATCGTTGTGTGTTTGTTTGTCAGCGCACCGCCACAGCCACGAGTGGTAAAGATTCAGGACACAAATTTACGCTGAAGGCTTCTCAGCTGCCTTGTGCTCTTCCCGTTGCCATCAATTCCAGTTTGTATATTGCCTCGCCGCTAGTCCTTATGGTGCGGAAGCGGGGCGGGGCGGGGCTGGGGGGGGGAGAGGCAGGATCCAGAACAAATCCTCTCTACAGTATAGTAAACAGGGACTTTTCAATGGAGCGCCTCAAGTAGCTTCCATCGGCCATGTTTGCCAAAGCTCCCCCCACCCCCGATTTCTTTTATTTTCTTTCGTGCGTGTGTGTGTGTCAGGAAGATGGTGGTAGTGGAGGAGGTGGAGGAGGAGGTGGAGGAGAGGGTTAAATCTAAGCATGTAGACCCAAATCATCTTTTGCTAGGGAAGAGTCACAGCAGACAGCCTCTCAAAGTGCAAGGAAGATGATAAGAATAGATTTTTCTCCAAGTCCTGACCACGTGATGGGCGAAATAATTAATTCAGCGCGTCCCTTAAGAAACACGGAGTCGTCATTAATCTGCCAAGCAAAGGACTCTATCAGACTTGAAAACTGAAGAGATCCCAAGAATATAATATACAAAGGGGCGCAGGCTCTTTCTATGCACACCTAGCTCTTTGGCTACAGCCGAAGGGGGGGAAATTACCAATAATAAAAGAAAGAAAGAAAGCGGAGCTTGGTAGGTACACATTTTCTTTCTTTCCTTTTATATTTCGAAATCCTTAATGAACTTAGCTGTCAAATGTTTGACAAATAGGGGCCCTTCTCCTCCTGATTTGCAACTCTTCCCTAGTCAGAAGCTGTAGTAGGCATATGGGGGGGGGGGGAGAGACACCCCAATGTTTACTCTTTATTATGATATATTCTGGTACTGAATAAGGAAAGGATCTTTCTATGTTCCACAGCAGAAGAGAAAGAGAGAGGAGAGAGAGAGAGAGAGAGAGAGAGAGAGAGAGAGAGAGAGAGAGAGAGAGAGAAGGGAGGTCTGGCCAAAAGCTGCTTGTGTGGGGAAATGGGTGAAGATTTACTGGTTGTTTATATCTTACTGGGAACAAAGATAGCTGTCAGGGCATCTGCTGCCCCATTCTTAAATGGTGAGAAAAGGCCCTGATCTTCTTTTCAAGCGAGGGTCGTAAATTTTTCCCCCCTTTGCGTCATAATAGAAGGCTATAAAACGGAGTTGAAATTTTACCCAAGGCAGACTTTAACCAAGAGATAATGAATTCTAAGGGCACTCCACCGCCGCCACCCTCCCGACCCGGTTAGGCTATACACTATGGTGCCGTCACACAAAGACGTGGGTGATTTCAGATGTTCCGTTCGGCATTATATTTGTGGGGAGGGATGGCGTTCTGGAACCACTGAGGGGTGGGATACCTGAAGATGGGGACAGTCCCACTGGAGTCGGCATTGAATATTTTGTAGAAGACACCCAGCCAGTCTGGGTTTTGTTTTGTTTTGGGTGGCGGGGAAAAGACTCGCTTTAGCAAGTGGGAATTTTGAACTGCAGTGCGTGTGTCTGTCTATGCATTTGTGTGTGTACACATAGATAGAACCATACACGCAAATACATAGGCACACATACATATATGGGTGTGTATATCACAAAGCCAAGAGCTATCTTCCTAAGCCTTTGGCTCTTTGAAAATGCTTTGTTTTGTTTCTGGCCAGCGGTGTGGTCTTTCTTGCGTTACTTGGAGAGCTTGTGTAATAATAATAATAATAATAATAATAATAATAATAATAATAATAATAATACATATTTTTATTACTTCTGCTATGTGTCAGGACAAAGACAGAGTTTCCTGCGTTGTGAATTATACATTCAAACAATAACACATTGATTCAGTTATTCAAAGATGACAAATGCTTTTGGTTTGGGATAGTGACTTAAGAATCAGATTTGCTCTTTCCGAATTTGTCCGCGCACACACACACACGAGCAAAGTTTATATATATCTTTCTGGTTTGTCCCAGAAAGAATCCCAAACTACACAGGAGACAGAGCAAGAGACACAGACACAGAGAGGGGGAGAGGCAAAGAAACCCGAACCTAAACGGAAAAGGCCCTTTAATGATAACGCTGATTCCTGCGTATCGCCCAGTATATTTTATCAGTTTGACAATTGCCGGGTTTATTGTTATAAATCATCGTAAGTAATTCCTGGAAGGGTGCGATGCTGATCGCCTGCGTTTGTGTGTGTGTGTGATGGAGGGGTGGTACGACGTGGAAGGGGGAGAAAGAGAAAGAAGGAGGCCCAGCAAGGACTGTAAATCTTTCCATTTTATTGCTCTATGAACATATGTTTGGACTGAAAAAGCCTTAGATCCTTTACGGAGGCACATCTCGGCCAAACTGGGAGTCCCCCTCACCTCCCGCCCTCTCGGTGAGCTTCACACTTGGCTTGCAGCGTTTTCAGCCTTAATTTCGTAGGGTTGTTGCTGGCTTGTTTGTTTTAGCCGCATAATTTATAGGTGGCCCTTCTGGAAGGTGCGATCTCCACCCCACCCCACCCCCCTGAAAATATTTAGAAGTCGCTTCTCCCGCTTCTTCTTCAGCATCCTTATTCCTTTTGTCTCTGCTTGATTTTGTTAGTATGCGTTTCTCAGGTTAAATTATTTTTGGAACCAGCTTTTATTTCCGACGCCGACAGGTTTTACAGCTAGACGAAGAGACATCTGACAGGAAAAAGTAGAGGGCTCCCAATTCAGCTCATACGCTTCGTTCCCACTGGAACCATCAATGGGATGCAATCCTGAGTACCTGGGATTTACCTGGAATTATGTCTCACATTCAGGAGCTTACTCCCCTGTGAGCATGCATGTAGTCAGACTCCAGAAATGCATAAAACGCGGCTGGATCCTGTGCCCGCAGGTTTTAAGTGACAGCAGATTCTTGAATATGAGTTTCTGCTTGAGCTTTGATAACAGGACTACAGTTTATCTCCTCTTCCACCAGTGTGTGTGGTGTGTGTGTGTGTTTGTGTTTAAAAAAAGACTGGTTTGCAAAGTCAGGATAAAGCAGAGTAATTTAGATAAATGCTACCACACACTTATGGTGCGTATTGTAAGGTAATACATTACTGTCAAGTTCCCCATGCTTTGGATGGTAATGAAATCTTAGGAGATTCTAGATTAGGTTGGGCGCTTTTATAGCTCCAAGTTACTTTTAGAGACACTAGACAAAAGAGCTGTAATAGTAATCATCATCATCGTCATCATCATCATCATAGTAACAACAACAACGCTGCGCAATAATCTGACTTGCTTCGGACATTATTTGTGTGACAAACTCGCGAGATGGTTGTATCTGAAGAAGGTTTCTACACAGACATAAATAGAAGCGAGAGTTAGGACAGAGTAGGACAGAGATCAGATGCTTCCCCAACACCAGGAGCTCTTTATTAAGCCATGAAGACAAGGTTGATCTTCAACCTTCATCGTAGACCAAACCCAACTTTGCCGAATTTGTTTGTCCCCTACAACAACAAGAAAGGTGAAAAGAACGAGATTATTCTATACAATGGAAGGGTAACTAGGACAGAATTACAGCCACCCTCTATCGTCAGTGGATTTTACAGAAATAGCAAAGCAAGGCAAGCCCACACATCTTCCTTCATTATGAAACTATAATAATTATTTTGAGGAGCAATGGGGGACAAGCCCCACCCCTACTATTAACATGAGGCTCACCCCCCCCCCCCCGCAATTCGTTTTGATCGCGGGTTATTATACCCTATAGAGATCCTGGAGCCAAATTTGCTGTGATGTTGGTTCAACTTGCCGCGAATATCCGACAAGGTCTGCAAACCCCCTCCCCAGCCTCAACCCCAATCTCTCCCTCCCTCCCTCCCGCCGCCGCCCCCCACGCCCGCTCCTCCTCATCACCATCCCTACCTACTCTGTGAAATAGTTTGCTAAGGTGATGAAGCCAATGTGGATTTCTAAAGAGGGCTCTGAAAACTACGCTGTGTGTGTGATGCCCCTGGGCACTTGGACGGTGAATGGACACCTTGACTAGAGCAGGTTATTACGACTCGCTCCCCGCCCCACCTAGGAAGGTTTGTGGGTGCCTTTGGCCCTGTGGGTTAGCCCACCCCAGCTCCGCAGCCACCTAGACCGAGGATACATGGGGGAGGATTTACAGAGGATAACCCGAGTGAAAGTTCCAGCCTTAATCAGAACCATCTCCTCTCTCAGGATCACGTGAACAAATATGCTTATATTTTAAGGCAGCGCCTGTATTTCTTATTACCGAAGGCTTCTTCGGCGGCTCTTTTTTTTTTTAAAGATAATATATATATGTAGCTATAATTGAAAAGATGATGCGTATGTGGCCTCATCGCTTGTTATTTACAAACAAAGCAAAACGATAAGCTTGACCTGCTGGCTTTATTTTTTTATTCCATGGGGTTGATTGTGAAGGATTTCCGAAATTATTATTAAACCTAACGAACTCAGAATCCATTCGCCCTCTTTTATTGGAGCTGCTGCAATCTTGGCTTGCTCTTGAAAAAAAAATATTCTACCGGGAATACTGGTCTATGGAAATGCTCGAGCAGACCCGCAAGATCAGGTTTAGGAGTGTATTGTCTGCAGAACAAAGGAGGAAGGATATATCTTCCAAGCTGAAAGCGCGCAATTTCTGACCGAAGAGGACAGTTTTAGGATACAGGTAAGCGACTGCATGAGCTTGAACAAAGATGGAATCCTGAATCCCAGATCCCCTTTTTTTCTGCCCGCCCCCCACTCCCCACCACCAAGGTAATGGGAGATGAAATAGAACGTGCTAGTAGTCTATAGAACTATATATATGCATGTATAGACGTAATAATATGTTTTGTTGTTGTGGAGGCTGTAGTAGTAGTAGTAAACTTAGGGCTTTTCTGCGTTGCATTTCCCCAACCCAAGACATCAAGTGCTGGGGTGACCTGGAAGTGGGGGGAAAGAGGATTTTCCATTAGGCACTTCAAAGGAAGACATATATTTGTGTTCAAACAAGAAACCAAAAAGTAACAGTTTGGGTTAGGATTCATGACCTATGGCAAGCATCCTATGTATTTCAATGGCTCTAGACTGCTCTGTTAGCCTCGGACTGCCAGACTTAATGGAATTCTCTCTCATTCACTATGTGTGTGTATATACACATGCATATATATATATATATAATATTCTAAACACAACTAGTGGAAATCGTGTCACTGCCTATTGCTTCTGGTGGCTCTTTCTGGAAACGTTGACTCGCCCTTCATACTTCGCGTTTGTTTTACAATGAATCTGCCACCTTCTCTGAATTGTTCCCTCCCGCAAGAAACAAACAAAAGCAAAATGCTGGGGGGTGGGGGTGGGGAACCACTTCTTTGTCATACTTCTGAAATATTTTTCATGGCTCCATCTACAGCGGCGTTTCCTAGGGTCTGGGTATCTGCCTGTGTGTATGAACCACCCCATAATCGAAATAAGTAAGAGCTACAACTCATCCGAGTTAGGCGCAACCAATCCCACATATAGTAACAAACAGTGCAGCCGCATCTGCGCCGCCTGTTTACTCGGAAGTAAATCCCACTGAATTCAACGGGACTTACTCCCTAGGTGCCTTTGGGACTGCAACACAGGTGTACTGAGCTCTGTGCTGGACCGCGGCCAATTGCCATCAAGCAGGGATCACATTATTAAAAATATCGAGTGGGTAGATAGCTCATTTGTCTTTTACTCCGTTTCTTTATATCCAAAGAAACTCGATCCTGTTTAAAATCAGGGGCCTTAAAAGCCACTCCGGTTTAAATCCACTTTGAGAGCAATCTTGCACATTGAACTCAATGCAGATCACTCCCAGGTAAGTAAGGAAAGGATCGCTGTCTTTCTTGGATTTCAGTCTAGATGATTTCAGTGGGAATTTACAGCTAGCACTGCGAATAGCATCCCGGTATTCTTGAATCCACAGCATTTTTACCTGGAATAATCGAACTGATTTCAATGAAAACTTGCTGCATCGTAAGCGTGCAGCGTTCTGCTCATGCAGTCCAGTCTTAATGGACGTTCACTTAGAAGTTAAGTCCAACTAAGTTCAGTGGGACTTGCTCCCTAGGAAGTAATGCATAGCTTTCAGCTCATCGTATGATCATGTAGAAAAGGAATGAATAGACACATGATCTTTATGTCGCTCCCCCACGCAAGTTTCCACCACTCCGCACATCCTACACATAGTGTTAATTCGTATTATTTTCGCTAAACAATGGAAAGGGGAAGCAAGCAGCACTTTGGTAAATGTTCTGCGCTGGTCTCTATCAGAAGAGGTTTCGAAGCAAGCGACTTTCCCACACCCACCCCCGCCCCATTCCACGCACCTTTAGAGTCCCTTTTGCCTCCAAGCTGCGGGCCTGACAAGTTAGTTCGCTGAATCCAATTACGACAAGCGGCATTTCATTTCCTTACGCGGCGGAGGAGTCTCCTGCTTGGAACTTCACCTAAAATTTCAATCGTTTCTCTCTATTTTGGAGTGGGGGAGCGCTGGGGAATCCTCAGAGATCGGCCCTGGGGTCTCAGCAAATCCCTGACAGCCCTTGGGGGAGAGCTCAGGCTTGAGGTCTCTGTTTCTGGAAGCCGCTTCTGCTCAGGAGGCGCCCAAGGCTGCGGCAGAAAACAGGAAACTCGGGCGACAGTTTGCGCATCAAAACAAACCCCAAACTAGCATGTTAAACATTTGCTTTGGCTTACTCTTTCTTTGTTTTTTTGTTAAAGAGAGAGAGAGAGAGAGATTCCCATCAGCATCTTTCTGCGTTGTCTTATTGCTGCTGTAGAAGGATTCAGAAGTCGATAATTAATTAGACACAAAATGAAAACTTACCACGTTAATCAACAGCGGGTAACAATGTCTGTGCCTTTTTTTGTATATGCAAATAATGATCCTTCAGCTCAGGGGCTTCTCTGATGCTGACCACACTCCCCCTTCAACTTAAGCTTTCTTCTTATACTGTACACACGCACAGAGGCACTGCTTATTTCTAATGAACTGCGTTTTGAAAGGGGTTAGGGCGAAAAAAATAAATAAAACCACTTAAAGTTGACGTCCGCCCACGTGGATGTATTATATAAGACGTTTGCTGGGCACAGGCCTTGGAAAACCGAAGATCTGGTTAGAGCATCGTGTGTGACCAGCCAGCTCCACTTCCTCACAAACTCCACTTTGTCGGCATAAATTAGAGGTGGCTCGGGGAAAGAGGGAAGGAAGGGGCTGCTTTGCTTCCCAGTTGGGCTTGGAGAGGGATAAGAGAAGAAAAGTTGGAATCTCGATTCCTTGCCAGCTCTTGGAGGGGGCTTCCGCTGGTTGTTCATTAAGTGGTGAGTTATTGCTATACAAGCCAAAGGTCATTTCAAAGGCTTATGCTTGTTAGATATTTCTCTTTATAATGACCCAGGCTTCATCGAGGAGGGATTCCCCACCGCCTGCCCACTTGCCCTACCGACTAGCTCTGTTAATGTTCTTCAAAGTTCTTAGTTGGCAGATTTCCGATGCGAAATGGTAACGGTAGCCCCAAATTAATGGCGCGAGCTGGTTTTCTGGGGAGGGAGGGTAGGTAAATCACTCCTTAGCATCAGCAAAATAATAATAATAATAATAATAATAATAATAATAATAATAATAATAATAATAATAATAATAATAATCTGGCTGCGTCTTGCATGGAGCAGCCCTCGTGTGAAAAGTGCAGAAGGGCTGTTAAGATTCTGGAAGGGGTGTGTGATGGCCGGGCTTTTCTCCCTGTGACATACCCAAGCTCACTACATCCATACATAATGCATGAGCCTCGGGTTATGGCGCGGGGGTCTCCCTGCTAGCTTTCCATTCTTACGCCTGATGCATATGGCTTTCTGGGGCGCGGGGTGTACTGGCGCTGGAGTACACCAAACCCGCTTTTTGTGGGTGCTTGTAAAGTTCCTGCTCACAACAACTACAATTTTGGGGGAGGTATTTCTTCTCCATTCTCAGCCGGGCACATAGAGATGCTATGGAGCCCTGTGCATGTGTGCGTGTGAAAAAGATTCTGAAAGTTTGAGTTCAGGGCTTCTGCAATTCCTTATTTCCCCAAATGGTTAAATATTAAGGGGGGGGGGGAGAGAAAAGCATGCATGTGTGCATGGATGCGTGTGACTCTGATTCTGTGTAGATTTGCACACAGAGTATATCCCAAGCTCAGAAAGTTGCCCCAGCACTTTGGGTATAATATTTCAATAAAAAGAAAGTTAGACATCATTTTTAACAAAGAAAAAGAAACCCGCTTAAAACCGTAAAGTCAAAGAGGACAGCAGCCCCTCTGCGCACCTATCTGGGAGCATGTCCTATTGCATTATACATGTATTAGCTCTGCCTAATATATACATTATTTATGATGCCCCTGGTTAAAAACGCGACGGGGGGGGGATCCACTGAGTTTTCCCCTTTGTTCCAGGTACATCTCCACGTTTTTTCCAAAGGAATCTGAAGATCCTATCAAAAGTGTTACAGATAAAATACAGTACAAGAAAAAACGTAACTGTGGTGAGTGTTTGTTTTTTTAAAAATATGGTTTCGGCTACATTTGTTACTTTTCCTTCTCCACGTGAGGTTTACCAGTAGATGATGGATTTTAAATGGAGCAGGAAGCGTGTATTTGTGTGTGTGTGTGGGGGGGGGAAAATCCTGGCAGTTCATCCCCCTAGGAGCACTAATACACATGATATAATGTAACTGACAATCGATTTTCAAAAAAATAAATAAATATTGTTAATATTCAGTGGCCTCAAACAAATACTTGGAGTACATAGATAAAAGGTTATTGCCACGGAGGTTATTTTGTTTTGCCTAAGCAGAATTGATATCCTATCATGCCGCTTCAGTAGATCATTATTAAAGATGGTGGTGGGCTAGGAAAAGCCTTTGATGAAGCTGTGCCACAAGGGTCCTGCTCGGTCCCCCAAAACGCAGATGCCAGCGACCGTCTAAGGACATGAAACCAAAGGCTGGAGGAAAATGTAGTCATGATTCCGCACTAGCTAAGCATTTCAGATATCTGCCGTTGAAACCTGTTGGGTTTTAACGTGCTCCTTTTTTTAATGGATCATGCCCCGTTCCCCCAACTCGAGGTTTACTACACAGTTACGCTCGAAGTAGATTTACTCAAGGAGCATACATAGTGTTAAGCTAGTTCTCTTCCCAACAGGACGTATCTTCCCCAAGGCTACAGATGAAGTCTATGCCTATATATATATATATATATATGCTTTCGTAGATTTTCACGGGTACAGGAATGCAGGTTTTGGTGTCCTCGGGTGTCTTCCCGTGTAAAAGTTGGGGTGTCTAGGCGACGTTTCGACGAGGTCTCACTCGTCATCTCCAACTTTTACACGGGAAGACACCCGAGGACACCAAAACCTGCATTCCTGTACCCATGAAAATCTACGAATGAAGATGACGAGTGAGACCTCGTCGAAACGTCGCCTAGACACCCCAACTTTTACACGGGAAGACACCCGAGGACACCAAAACCTCCATATATATATATATATATATATATATATATATATATATACAGTATACACACACACACACACACACACACACACTGTATATATATGCCCTTCGAGCCAATGTACTGAGAGAGCATGACTATGTTGTAGACTGCGAGTTACTGGAAACAAACAGATGAACAGAAGGAAGAGAAGCATCTACATCTCATCATAACGCATGAGCTCCTGTGTACAAGCTCATAACACCGAATATACACAATGCCTCTGCCAGCATGGCGGTGATAGCCAAAATGATCCAGTAGGACGGTGATAGAATATGGCAGTTATGGTCAATTTACATCCATCACCCATTTCTCTCTCTCCCTCCCTCCCTCGAAGAATAGCTCATTTCCTCAGGCTCTTTCCTGGCGGCCGCAGCGGATCGCTGGGTTCAACCCTGCATTTCTTCCCAGCAAAGACCCGGAGAGTCCTTCCGTCGGTAGAAAAGGGCTTCTCCTGGACTCCGAACATACTTAGAGGTTGCCACGGCGCGGTGTGAATATCAGCCTTGCTTTAGAAGCGGGGAAAGCGCCAAAAGGACAACGGCTCGGCCCTTTTATATACTGATCTGCCCCCTCGTAGGCTGCAAGAGAAGGGAATTTTTTTGCAGACTGGGGCATTCTTTCGCCGGTCTCCCCTTCCTACGCAGCCTGTCTTACACTCCGCCGTGCCCAGGTCTTTCCCCTCCCCCCCACCAGCCCCCTTCTTTTTCTTTCTCTCTCCTTCTCCTACTTCTTCTTCCCCCCTTCGCTGCTTTCATTCCTTACTGAAGCGTTTACTGCCCTAGCGCCAGCAAGTCATAAATTTTGCTACACAGCACCGTGACAGGTGCATTGATATGCGCAGTGAGAACTCCGGCTGCTTATTAACCACTCCTCCGGCCTCCCTCTCCCTCTCCCTCTCTCTCTCTCTCATACTGCTTTTTATTTATTCGGGATCATATTAGGTATTGATCCCCAGCAGAATTAAGTGTAGTGGACGCATTAGTAGAGGACTTGCTTCGTATGAATATGCGGGTTGGGGATCCGATCGAACGCAATTGTCAGCGCCCGGGAACTTGTCAGAAGCGGAGTTTGGGGGCTCTTCTGTGGCACGTGGTGTTTTGTGCGTGGTGGTGGGGTGTGTGTGTGAGAGAGAGAGGGGTGTGTGGAAGGGGGTAGGTAGTTGCTGAGACTCTCATTCTCCGCCCCCACGCCCCGTAGTCAGTTTGATTTGGAGAGATTATTCCTCGCAGTGGATTGAGAGTAGTAGTAAGGGAACAATGGGATCCATTACTCTGCCTAATAGCACAACGGTTCAGACAAGGTTAACCTCTCCGGATGCTTGCAAAAGGAAATTCGAAACACGGGCACGGATATTTTGTGGCTTCCTAAGGCTCGGGAGCGAATTCTGCTCCCTGCTCTGCCTCCCACGCAGCTTGTAAACAGTTCGGGCCAAACCACTAAGTGCTTGGGTGTTACCTACGAAAAGAACCCCATTGCTTTTAGCGTATGACATCCTGGCAAAAGCAAAACGTGCCATTAGGGTTGTTGTTGTTGCTTTAAAAGAGAGAAGGGAAGGAAAGAAAATAAGGAAAGAGGGAGAAAATGTGTGCGCGCGCGTGTGTGTAGATCTAAAAAGATGAGCCACCAAACAGTAGAGCATTGTCCATGTGATTTATGGCCCTTTGCCTCCTTGTTAGGTTCAAGCAGAGTTCACAAGCAGTTGGTATTTCAGAAAAGAAATAAAGCTCCTCAGTTTTGCAGCAATATTCTCTCTGAAGGCTTCGTGCGCTATTTGGGAGAAACCTGGTTTTGGTGAATGAAGCAGGAGGCAGCGAGAGGGTGCTGGGTTGAAATAAATAAAAACAATTCAGAGCAGACTACCAGTGAATTTGTAAATGGCTGAGGGTTGAACTTTCTGATTATAGATGATCATTCGTGAATAAATAAGTGATTCAACGTGATTAGATACATGGAAGGAAATCATGTAACTCCTTATTGGTCTTTCTTCATCTTTGTTAAAAATTAAAAAATCCGTATCCTTCTTGTATTTCATGGCATTTTGCAACAAACCGTGTGTGTTTATAGATATAAATTTATCCCAGTGTTTGAGGAAAAAACTTCATGCATCTGATGAAGGGGACTTCAAGACCAAGAAAGCTTATGCCACAATAAATGTGTCAGCCTGAAAAGTCCCACGAGACTTTGATGTTTTTGTTGTAACAGGCTAACACTGCTACCCCTTCTAGAAGTGCTCACTATATTTTAGATTTCTGAAGGAGGTGGAATGGATATATGGAATATGTCCTAAATTGTATTTTATTTAAAGTTGCCTTTTTAAAAAAGTCACCACTCTTAGGCTGAAATTAATACTGCCTTACCTAGGAACGATTTATCATTTATCCTAAAAAGGTCTTTCCTCTGAGTGGACATGTATAGGATTACACTGTAAGGAACCTAACTGAAAGAACCAAAATGTGTCCAAACCAACCAACTCACCCAACTATTGTTCTCCAATTTAAAATGCAGGCACCTGGAATGTTTTGTAGGTTAAAGTGAGGGTAGTAGATTATGACAAAGATGAGAAAACATAGTAATTAGGAATGTTTTATGATAAATATGTTGTGTGATAAATTAAGTTGTAGCTATGACATCCATAAATGATTATTGGGGAGTCAGAAAACATATAAGGCAAAAAGAAAGATATCCTATAAATACAAACAATGCAAAACTGTTTGGGGGAGGCTGCTAGTGACAGACATCAGCTTGTCTGGTATCATTATCAGAACACTACATTTTGTGATCATAAGCTGATTTATTCGGATGTAAACATCCAGATTCACCAGCACTCAGTCAGCTCCCACAGAGATTTTAATTTCATAGGATTATTTGGGGACCAAAAATGCAGGGGTTGAAAGCTGTAACCACACAATTAAATAATTGGAAATTGTGCCTTCAGGCTCAAAGGCTTATGAATTGCATCCTTTAGCAAACTTGCTTGAGGGGTAGCATTTCAGACAGCATTTGGAGCTGACAACTACTTGCTGGTTGTGATCTTAAAAGATGCAATTCAGTGCATACTTTAACTGTTAGGGGAAAGTCCCATACAAACTCAGTAGAGATTCTAAATAAAACAGGGATGGGATTGGACTGTTCATCACTTACTTGTGAATAAATTTAAATTGAATTAATTCAGTCTTATCTCTGAGGAATACATTTATAAGTGATGTGCTAGGAACCCAATGATCACTGATTGCAAATGACACTTTTCATCTTTGGAAATTAGGAGTTTCAGAAAATATTTCCTAGACATCTCAGTTCTAAGCACAGATGTAAATTCAATGGACTGGCCTATTAAAAATATACTGTATGCTTCATACAAGGTATCCAAATATACACTGATAAGCAATTATCTATTTATCTATTGAATTCTGCTCCAAAAAGCTTGGGTCTCCATACATTCCCCAATCCATTTTATCTCCAGAATTTCCCTATAAAGTAGTTTAGTTTGAGATATAGTGGCTGGCCAAAGTTACCCAGGGTGCTTCTGGGTTTAATGGAGAAAGGAACCCAAGTTTTTCCAGTCTAAGCCCATAACTCTGAGCACCGCACACATATTTTTATATTTTGGGCCACAGATATGTCTAAGCACACTCATCAGAATCTAGAAAATAAGGGGGGGAGAGTGGTCTTTCCCCATAACTGAAGAACAATCCCTTCTTCCAACACCCACAAAATGCAGGTTTTTATATAAAGGAAATAGTGGAGATCTAATGCTACATAATACAGTAATAAGGGATTTCCCCAACCAGGAATCTTTCCTGCATGGTAGTAAACAAACAAGAGACCTTTGCAGCGAAAAACCCTGCCCTGGAAATCGCTTCTCTCTACTTTAGATAGCTTTTGCGTCAAAACAATCTGCAAGAAACCTTAGTTGAAATATCTCTAAAGACTAGGAGCTAAGGTAGCTGACCTATGTATTTCTTCTTTATATTGCAAATGAAAGTTATTGAATGCCCTTAGTTACACTTTAACTTCGTAGAGATCTTCCCAGGAAAAACAAAGCAAAACACCAAGAGACAGGATTTACAATAGAGATGGAATTTTCTCTGGTTTTTCAGGTTCCAGTTCTGGTTCAATCCATCATGTCACTCCTGGCTCACAAATAGTCGCGCGCATGCGTGACTTGAGGAAAAAATAAAACCCCAAGGGTGGGGGAGTGAAGAGACAAAAAAGGAACAACAACAAAATGTTGGTTAATATTTATACCAAAATGGCAAAGGGATAGAATGTAGAGCCCATAAAAAATGCCTCCGGGAAAATAAAGAGATATATAATAATATGGTAGAAGAAAATAATATTGTAGAAGTGTTTGGTTTTCGAGCACCGTAAAAAAATAGATATGCAAAAGCAGTAAGAATTTGAAGGCTAGAAATGAAATCACTTGAACAAACTTATTTTTGTAACAGCTGATCCAAGGTAATTTAGCACGCCAAGCTAAATGATAATTCTTCCTTCTTTGCAAAATACCTGATCCTTTAAAAAACAAACATCCACACCCATTACATTAGGAATAACATCAGTTTATTGTAATACTAAAATAAAGTTATGGAAAGCCATCCTTTAACACTCTGTTTTTGGGAAATCAGGGGCAAACATTTCACTCCTCCTCACCCTAGCTGGACAAAGGGAACATTGTACAGAAGGACCTATGCCTTCCTAACTCTTCAGAGACCCGTTTATCCATTACTGTATTCGGCTTGGTTTGGGCATCTCTTTTCGCTGTAGAGTCACCCACCCCCCACACTGTTAGTTGGAGGCCGGTACAATTTATTTCAGAGTTGTACACTTCCAGCGGCAAGAGTTCAAAACCCATGCCACTGTGGCATAATGGCTCTGGACCACTCATTTCTTTACACCCGATTCCCGAAACCTATACCTGGAAGAGAAGAAAACCATTGATTCCAATGGATCGTGCACCCCGGTTAACTGTGTTTAAGAGCGGGGTGCATTGCTAATTGTTCTGGAATGCGCTCTTGAGAGAGAGAAGGGAGGATGATTGGTAAGCGAGGCCAATGGTGAAATGCACTATACTGTATTAGAGAGCGTGCAAAAAACGTCCGTGAGAATTGGCAGGAGAGGGCACCCAGTTACTTTCTTGCTAGGGGAGAGGGAGGAGCAGTGATGAGGGAGAGGGGGAGTCATATGATAGTTTGGGCTGGGCAAGATTTCCGACAAGGGACCCAGCGGAAGAGGCGATGCAAGGATGCTGTATGAGGGTTGTTTACCACGTGGTGCATGTGTGAAAGAAACCGTGGGGGATGGGGACTGTGTGCAGGGAAGAAATATAAAGGCTACCGTTCTGTGCAGAGTTATGCTACTACACTGGCCTTACGCACTTCCTGCCACAACAAAATGCTTTTCTAGGGTGCTACGCTAGAGCCGAACCACCCTTCAGACCCCTGGAAACAGGGACGCCAACTTAAATAAAATATGGGGGGGGGGCCGCGCAGGTAAACCCCGACCCACATAACTAATCACATGACATGGCGCGCATACACTGTTTAAATGACAATGTCTATCAACTTTGGGAGGAGGGTTGACTCCCTCAAATATTTTATTGGGGGGCTGAAGGGAGCTCCTCGGCCCCTAGGAGTTGGTTCCTATGGACTCTTACTGGCAAGGGAGAATGGGTACGAAGATCGTGTGTATGCATGTGTGCGACAAAGCAACTTTCCCCCTCTGTTGGGGAGATTGCTCGAATCTCAGAACACAGCTGGACCACTGTTTCTGTGAGCATTATAAATAAGTTTGCACCTGTTCCGAGACAGCACCTTCGCAGAGCCCTCTGGTTTTGTCCGTTTTGTGCACGCTTGAGAAGGGGCGAGGGGATGCACGGATTGCCTCTGGATTCCATCCAAGTGTACACGCGTGTGTGATTTTCATGGCGCGTTCAGGAGTTCCACATGATCAGAACGTGCACGAGCCTGTGAGCTTGGCCCTAGTATAGATCATGAATGTATGAAGAGAATCTATACTGGTTCCCTGGTTGTGAAATGCTTCCCCCAAGGAGATTCGCCTGGTGCCTTCATTACATATTTTGAGGCGCCAGGCTAAAACGCTCCTCTTCAACCAGGTCCTTGGCTGATTAATATTCCACAGCCTTTTAAATATGTCTATGGAAAGGCGGAGTTATCGTTTTGATGTCTTGGTTTAAATATTTACACGCATTTTATCTTGTATTTTATTCTGTGAGCCGCCTTGAGATCTTGCAGGAGGGCAGTGTATTAATTTGATTAATAAACAATTAATAAGACTTGTGAGAGGCGTGCCAAATGAGGCCACGGAAGTGTTTTATGAGGTAGCCTTGTGAACATATGACTGGCATGTGTTTGTGCGTGTGGTGTGAAGGTGAAATCGAAAGAGCTTGTGTGGTGTTGTGATGGCGAAACTGGAAAGGAGTGTGAGAAGGTGAAATTGGAATGGAGTGTCTGTGTCGTGAAGGTGAATTTGGAACGGGAAATGTGTGTGTGAAGGTGAAACTGCAACGGTGTGTGTGTTTGTATAAGAGGGCAGCTGTTCCTGAGCCCTTTGCCCTCCTAGGTAGTTGCCAACGTGTGAGGAAACCGCTTCCCGCTTTCCCCTCAGGCGCGCGCCCTCCCCGCTCCCTCACTGACGGTTGTCTTGTTTCTCTCTTGCCTCTGCGACCCGCCCCCATCCCGCTTCTCTCTCTTCCAGGTGGCTTCTGGGGCAGCGACTGGCCGAGGCCCGTGGCGCGAGGGAGGCCAGGCCGCGTGAGGGGGTGGGCGGCGGCCCATGTTATTTGAGCGGGCTGCCGAGGCCTTGGCGACGGCGGAGCCCACCATGCAGAAGGCCGCCTACTACGACAACGCGGGCCTCTTCGGGGCCTACGGCGGCTACAGCAAAGCGGACGCCTACGGCTACCCGCCGGGCCCTCCTCAGCCCTACGCCCAGCCCGCCCTGGACACCGACTACCCAGGCTCGGCCTGCTCGCTCCAAGGAGCCGCCGCCGCCGCCATCCGGGCGCCTCCGGCCCACAAGAGCGCCGAGCTGAGCGGCAGCTGCATGCGCCCCGCCGGAGGCGCCCAGGGAGGCCCTCAGCAGCCGCCGGGCCTAGCCGAGCAACAGCAGCAGCAGCAGCAACCGCCGCCTCAGCAACAGGCTCCGCCCCCCGCGCTGCCGTCGCCCTCGCCGCCCAGCAGCAACCCCGCCCACTCGGTTCCCGCCAAAAAGGGCAAAGGCGGGGCCAACGCCTCGGGCGGCTCGGCGGCCACGATTAGCAAGCAGATCTTCCCCTGGATGAAGGAGTCCCGCCAGAACTCCAAGCAGAAGAGCAGCTGCGCCCCCGCAGGTACCCAGTCGAGCTCCACCTCCTGGGGAGCAGCAAGGCCCTCTGTGCCCTTCAAGGGGGTTTCCCTTGGTTGCTCCAGTCCAGACACACCGCGAATCAGAGAGCAGGAGGCAGGAAAGAGAGCAGCAGCAGCAGGAGTCCTGCCAAGGGAGGGGCTGTAGCCCCGCTTTGCATGCGGAAGGTCGCAGGTTCGATTCCCAAGTGCCTCGCTCAGTGGTGCTGTTCAGAGCCGCTGCCAATCAGGGTTTAGGCAATTTCAGGGGTGCCAACCTGAATAAAATATTGGGGTGGAAGGAGGGAGACACCCAGGTAAGCCCCACCCTGCATAATCATTCACAAGATGCGGTGCGCACACACACCATTTGAATGGCAATATCCATCAACTTGTGGAGGCAGCCCCCTCAAATATTTTATGGAGTTTTTATGGCCCTTAGGAGTTTGCTCCTATAGACAATGCTATGAAGTGGATCGACCCCAGTGGTCTGGGTTTGGGTTGGATGGACCAAACTGGTCACCTATAGAGCTCAGGGCAATTCACAAGCTAAAAACAACAACGTAAAAGCACAAAATACATCACAAAAACCCCTGAAAACAGTAACAAAAAAGGCTAAGCCTGGATAGTTCAGTTTGTGTGATCATGGTGCTGATAATGCCAAGGTTGCAAGTTCAATCCATATATTGGACAGCTGCATATTCCTGTATTGCAGGGATCATCACTGACCACTGGTCATCCCTGGTCTTGCTAGTTAGTGATGATGGCTGGAGACCCAAGTTTGGGAAACCCTGGCCTAGGGTGCCTTCCAACTCTATGGGTCTATGAATCTAATCCCCTTCCCCTCCACCAGCACACCAAAGGCCCATCTAGTCTAGCATGCTGCATCCTGCAGTGTCTAACCAATGACAATGGGAAGCCTCCAAGCAGCACAGAGCAGCAAGAGCCTTCTTTTGCCATCTTACCCAATAATTGGCAAACTGTTCCTGAACTTGGAGGTAGTGCAGAACCTTCATGACTAGTAGTCATTAATATGGGTGTACACAGTCCCCCTTTTTAACTCCCCCCCCCAATATTGAAGGGAGGAGATCCATCTAGAACATCAGAGACCAGGCTGTGACGTTTATCTGACTCCCCCAGCCCTGCAAGATACTAGTGAGTTGGAAACATCTTGCTGGTCTTGGGGAGAGCCATGCAAATGGAATGACTTGTCTTGGCAACATTTATTTCCTCCCCCCTGCAGCTGTCATTTGAACGTTCAGCCAGAGGGCGAATTCTGTGCAACTTCAAAGCCTACACTGATGATTTCATATAGAAATTGCACCAGCCGAAAGATTTCCTCCTTTAATATTGCCCTTCCCTTGCCCCTTCTCAAAGAGGTTAGTTACCCAAGTGCATTTAAGGGGTAAAGTCTCATTTAAATAGATGGGAATTGGTCTTCAGTAAGGATTTTAGTCTGGGGTAGGAAGAGAAAAATTAAATAAAAGTGCAAGGGTGGGGAATGGAATTTGACAAACTCCTGCTCTTTTGTCATTTCAAAGTTTAGGCTCGCAAGGATCCCCACTGCAAAATGCATTGCTAGAAGTCTTATTTTAAGAGGTGTCTTCTTTATTGAAAGTGTCATTTGTTTAAGAACTTTAAAAATTGCTAAACATAAGAAATATCCAAAAAGTGTACAAAATGCAAATGCCCAACACAATAAAAAATGAAAATCACTACAACATACAATATCACCAATTTGCGTTCCAAGTGTCCAGCTTTCTTCTGGCACATTGCAGTCATCCACAGACCATAGAGCTTCCTTCTTCCCACAATTCCCACCATTTTGTAACTTATCCATGGTGCTTTACATCAGATTCCAAGAAACAATGAACCAATAAATCCCCATCTATATTCTAGCAGGCCGGTCTCTTCTCCAGATCCAGAGTGGACCGACCACCCTCCCTCTGTCCCTCCCTCCCTCTGTCCCTTACTTGCTTGCTTACTTACTTACTTACTTAGCGTTTAGACCGCTCTTCATTCTAAAAAAACTACAGAGCGATTTACAATAAGCACAATAAAGCAATAAAAGTATCAAATCAGTTATAACTCCCCCATCACAAATAAACAGTAGCGGTCCATCACCTTCTGAGACCTTCTGTCCCCAAGCGTGTGTGGCCTGCTTTTGGCGACTCTGTCCTCTGAAACCATCTTGGTGGTGACAAGGTGGAGACCCAAGCATTCCTCCCCTTATTTGGCATGCAGAAAGTTTACAGACTGTCTAAACCCGAGCAGTGTCAAAGGTGTGTACAAAATGCAAACACGCAGTCTAACAAAACATGTGTTTATTATGCAGACACGCTGACGTGGTCGCAGATCCAACCACTGCGACCTTCTCCCTTGTCTTGAAATGGCTGCTGCCAACTTTCCTGGGGAAGGGGAGCGTGGAGAGTTGTAAACCCAGATTCTCCCCCACCCCGCGCGCCCGGCGCTCTTCCTATGGGATTCCCCACTTCTGTTGCCTTGCTAGTTAGAGCACCGCCTCGGACCTAATGAACGCGCCTGATTTTCTCTTGTTAGCTGTACCAGAGGCGGCGGCGGCGGCTCCATTGTCTTCCAAGTTTGGAGGCCGGGGCCTGCTCCTATTTGGGACCAGCCAAGAGAACCTTCCTGGGCTCTGTCAGGGATCGATCGATTCTTCCAATTAAGTTAGATGATTTACAGCTCTCTCATCTGGAACTGTAACTTTCCTAACCCTCTGAGAACCCCGGAGTTGAGAGATCGAACCCCATTCTCATTGTAGACACTGGGCGACGGAGGGAGGGAGTGTTGTCCGCAGCTGAAAACCTCGACTGTAGCACCGCCCGTCTCAAGAAAATAAAATAAAATCCAATGAAATCGAAGGATTTGGGGGAAGTGTCGTTTGGATCACCCTGTCCCTAAATCACGCCTCTCCCGTGCGGATATGAGGCAACGACCCTCGCTAATTAATGGCAATTGTGCACGGGGAGGACATATCCTGGTCCTTTTCCCGTCCTGTTTCAGTTCGCTTTGAATGTCCAGATTTAATACTTTGGGGAAAGTGGAGTGTGGATGGGTTAGAATTTCAGGAAGAGAGGGACCTTCAGGAAAAAAGAAGATCGTGAACAGCTAAAGATGTTCCACAAATAGAGGATAATACCAATTCGGGCAGGTCTCCCGCAGTGTGGGAACGGCGTGATAATAGCGATTTGTGCGCCTCTTTCGCTCCGCGCCCCGCAAAATTAGCACCTAGTCCTCTGCTGCCCCGGAGTACCAAAGCATTTCCCGTCCCTCCCCCGTCCCTCCCTCCCCCGGCCGCTGCAATGTTAATACTCTCAGGCTTTGTAAATTAGCCAGCCAGCCAGCCAGCCAACCTCCTCTCTTTCTTCTTTCTCTCCTTTTTGGACAGGAGAGAACTGCGAGGACAAAAGCCCCCCGGGCCCCGCTTCCAAGCGGGTCCGCACCGCCTATACCAGCGCGCAGCTAGTGGAGCTGGAGAAGGAGTTCCACTTCAACCGCTATCTGTGCCGCCCTCGCCGGGTGGAGATGGCCAACCTGCTGAACCTGACGGAGCGCCAGATCAAAATCTGGTTCCAGAACCGGAGGATGAAGTACAAAAAAGACCAAAAAGCGAAAGGAATTATGCACTCCCCGGTAGGGCAGTCCCCAGACCGGAGCCCGCCTTTGAGCGGGCCCAACCATGTAGGATACTCCAGCCAGCTGCCCACCGTCAACAGCTTGAGCTACGACGCCCCGTCGCCGACGTCCTTTGCCAAATCGCAGCAAAACATGTACGGGCTGGCGGCTTACACGGCGCCTCTCAGCAGCTGCTTGCCCCAGCAGAAGAGATACCCAGGCGCCGAGTACGACCATCACGCCATGCAAAGCAACGGCGGCTTCGCCAACCCCAATTTGCAGGGCAGCCCCGTCTATGTCGGAGGGAACTTCGTTGATTCCATGCCAGCCTCTGGCCCCATGTTCAACATCGGCCACCTCTCCCATCCTTCATCTGCCAGCGTGGACTACAGCTGCGCTGCTCAGATCCCAGGCAACCATCACCATGGACCTTGTGACCCCCATCCCACGTACACAGATCTCACTTCTCACCACACATCTCAGGGAAGGATTCAGGAGGCGCCCAAACTGACGCATCTGTAGTAGACTGAAACGCGTTCAGAAAGAAAGAAAGAGAGAGAGAGAAAGAAAGCGAGAGAGAGAGATTGAAATGCATTCGCGTTTAAATTACCTCACTTTGCCCCTGACGTTGCAGTATTACTTTGAGTATTACAGTGGGTTTTTTTGTGTGTCCCCGGTAGAAGCTACCTTTTTCTTGTTTTCTTTGGCGACCGAGTCCATGAGAATTATTTCCGCCCCACCCCCCACCCCTTGTTGTCCTCTTAAATGTTTTAGCCGTTTAAAAGCATGGCAGTGCAATATCCTTAACAAAAATAAATAAATCTAATCATTCCCTTAAGGGAGTAATAATTGGTAACGATGTACTGGAAGGTAAGTTGTAGAAATCCATTAGAACTCGGCGAAAGTGAGTCCTGATGAGGCGTTTACAACATTTGGGACCAAAACGGAGACTTACTTCGAGAGTTATAATTTATAAGATTTTTTTTCTCCAGTAATGTGAAAGATTGCTTTGGACTTAAATAAGATGTATTTATTATTTTAAGAGGAACTCTTTTTTTTTGTATCATTGATTATTTAATCCTGGTCTTCAATGTATTTATGTGGATATTTGTAGAGTTTCTTCACACCCCCTTTCCCCCTTAACTTGGGAAGATTGATTCAGGTCTTTGGTGACTATACATTTTCACCTATTTAGTATATTTGGTCTGAAATAGAAAGAGTAGTTTTGAACAGTTGTAACAGTGGCTGGTGTTTGTAGTTTATGTAAGGATTAAGCAAATTGTAAGTCATAGATTAATACAAAAACTGAAACATTACACAAAAGAGCCGATACATTTTTTATTTTAATATATATCTATCTATATATATCACATGTTTATTTATTTCAGATTGTTTGGTATGGTTTTACTTAGCATTAAAAGCTACCTTATATCTCATATATTGTTATATTCTGCTATATAGTGGCCAGTTGACTCTTTGGTCTTTGACCAACTTCTGCATACATAAATTGGTTCCTTCCTATCTGTTGCACACACCATTTCGCCTGGTTGCTTGTTTATAATTTTAAAGTCTAAAATATGCAACACCTTCAGACTGACATTTAGGAGCAATATAATACTGTTGATGTAATTAGGATTTTCTTAGCGATTCAGGCTAAAACTGTTGTTTCAGTTATTATTTTTGTTACTATTATTATTATTATTATTTATATGATATGATATTTATGCTAACCATAAATCAATTTTGTACAAGTCACTGGAAACGCGAACTTACTTTTGCTGAACAGGGAGGGGAGGGAAGAAGAAGAAGAAGAAGAAGAAGAAGAAGAAGAAGAAGAAGAAGAAGAAGAAGAAGAAACTTTGAATGAAATATTGACAATCAAGTATCTACAAAGGAAAGACTGCGGTAGGGTTTAGGAGCCGAAGTCCTTCTGAAATGCTCAGAATGGCTTTCGAGATAGGAAATTAGGTCTATCAATATTTAATATAGTCTTCTGTAGCAGACATTGGTACAATCCTTGTGTAAACTAATGTTTCTGCCCCGAGCCTAGAAGGGACAGGAAACGCAAACATCCTCCCCCGCCCCACTCTTCCTCTTTATTTGTATGTTGCATTTAATCTCTTACTGGGTTTTATAAAGCTTTTCTCAACATGAAAGTGGCATTAGGTACACGTTAGAAGCGATACAAGCCCATTAATTCAGAAGGAAGCATCCCTTATCGCTTTAAAAAGCACTCAGTTAAGATTCAGATCTTTTGAAGTCCCACAGAACAGTAGCAAAACCTCACTTTTCAGTTTGACTAATAATGCAGCTCCATCTCTCCACGTCCTATGATGGCAACTACTGCAATTCTTTTTGTGTGTGAGAGGTTTTTACTCCTACATTTGTGTCTGTCTAGACAACGAGGATGGATATGGATATATATAGTATAACATATGTATATATATATATATATATATATATATATATATATATATATATAATATTCACCTCGTTATCTTTTTTAAAAAATACCATGTTGTTAACTGAGAGAAGAGGGGGAAATGTATCGTTTTGTTAAATCTCACTTTTACCCAAGTGTTGTAGATCTGTAAACAAAACAGAATAAACAGCTTCAAATGAAGAAATATTTTAACCACTTCCAGATCTAAAGTGGCTTTCTATGGCAGTTTCTGTTTCTTCCAGCATTAAAAAAAAACAATAATCACAATACAATAACTAATAATACGCACAACTGGTGAGCTGCTACAACCACAACAAAATGATTTTCTAATATGTCTTCTAGGGAATTCCCGGCAACTGAATTGATAAATAAATAGTGCATGTAGATTTTATTTTTATGTTCTTCATGTGAGGGCATATTTCACATAGTACTATAAATCAAAACAATGCACAAAGAGTCCAACCCTGTGGGCCTTTTATGGTCTGGTGTGTCACTCAGAAGGCATCCGCTGAGTCTGCGGGACTGGGAGGCCCAACGTGTTATGCACAGCTTAATGTTTTATGGGCTCGACTTCAAATGGTGCCTTGGCTGGCTTGCATTATTATTCCCTCTTAAAGTCAAGTAAAGGGGACACGATAATTTATAAGCATCGCTGGGAGGGATTATAAACTAACACACACACACACACACACAGTTCTGTACATACGTAGAAAAATTGGGATAGCCTTTCTCAAAATATTCATAGCACTCAATTGGCACCCTCTCAATGGGGATTTGAGCAGACTGCGCTATACATATATACATTATAGCCTTCATAAGTGAGTCTCGAAATCGTACATTTCAGGGATTGTGTAGGAGTATATTGTTAGAATTGGCATAGGGCTCCATTTAAAGCGTAACCCAATTACTGGACAGCGACGTCTCCTCTTGGCTCTATTTCTGGCTCTCCCCCCCCCCCGACTCAGGAGGCCAGCCCCGGAGGAACACGCCGAGGCTAAGCAAATTACTTGGCCAGAAAGCCCCATTGATTAAATTGGCGCTTACTTCCAAGTAAACAGCTGTGGGATCCGTGCCCGAGAGCGAGAGATGGAGGAGAGGAGGGACTCTTCATAGAAGTCAATGGCAACTCTCCCACGGATTTTAATGGCTCTGCTTTAAGCTCAAAGACGTTTCTGGCACAACATCCCTTTGGCTTTCGCGCGCATTTCGGATCGTCATAAATGATATACAACCCGTTTCCACACCTAACATAAATCTTGCTCCGTTTAGCTTCCTGAATTGGTGGGGTGTTATCTGAATCAAATACAATGTGCTGTAAGCGGGTCCAAGAATATTTCTCTCCCCCCCCACACCCCTTTTTACAAAGAGTCAACAGTCCTTCTCCCCAGGAGCATCTAAGCCCATGTCTTTTCAAGAACACCAGGAGGAAGGTCGCGGGGACTTGCCTTTAAATGTAACTCATCTTCATTTTAGCTGCGCCAGATTCCTGGCCAAAGCCAAGAATGTGCTTTTGGAGGACGCCAGCATTACCCCCCTCCCATTTTTTTCAATGGTTAAGGTGAAAAGAAAGAAAAAACAGGGACTAGGCTACCCTAACAAACTCCCTTCTCCCTTCTTAAAGGGAAACAAAGTCTAAATTTTGAAATAGTCTTCCTCTTTTGCCCTTGATTTTATTGCGTGGCGTGCCTTCGCTTTTAATTTAGACTTACCCACTGCACCCCAAAGTGGTAAACTCGATTGTGGCTTATTGTGGTATTGCATGTGGGCAGAAAGAAGCTAGGGCGACAAGGAAAGATCCGCGTGCGTGTGAATGTGTGCGCGAGAGAGCCTGAGAATCAGAGGCACATGCCCCCCACAACCCCAGTTCTCTCTTTAGGGGGGGCAATCCTAAGAGAGCTTTCTGGAAAGTAATATTGGGTGAAGTCAGCTGGGTTGACTTCTAAGTGAACTTGCTTGGCATCGGCCCCATAAGTCACCAAGTCACATAAGTCACCATTTGTTTTCCTCTTCATTCCCTTCAGAACGGCATCCACCCCCACCCTCCTGGACTAGGCATTCCTACTCAGAAATAAGTACCATTTCATGGTACTTACTCCTGGGAAAGAAGCGGGCATGGGACTGAACCTAATGTTTTGACACGCAAGGAGCAGCCAACACGGATCCGTAGTAGCCTCCTGCCCGTCGATTCGGAGGCGATTCCAGGGCTCCGGCTGTTCTAAGCAGGGGAGGAAGGCAGAGCGAGGAGCAAACATTTAGACTAGATTTAGCTCCCCGTTTTTATTCGCAGGTATAAGCCCCTCCGAATGGGAGGAGAGGGGCCTTCAGACGGTTCCCTAATCTTCCTCCTGTGCCTAGACGGGCTTTGATACTCCCACACTTAGGTAAAGAAACGAGGCGCTGCATCTTTCCCGGGTCTCCTTCCTCATTGGCTTGGAGTAAACCCTGTAGCTAAGCAACGTCCGTCGGATAGGACACCCCTCGACGGGGTCAGTGGGGGATACGCTTTGCTGAAGCTATTTGCAAGGCGACGTGGATGATACAGCAGCCTACCCGCTGCATAGAGGCTGCCCGCCCGCCCGTCCGCCTGCCTTCTCTCGTTGGCTCCTTCCCCCTCCCCTGCCTCTCTCCCTCTCCAACTGTAACAGAGCTGTGTGCAAACAAAGGGGCCTGGTAGCCATTTTTGCACAGGAATAATAATGCAGAGGTCGCCAACGGAACAAAGCAAAGAGGCGCCTCTTTGGTTTAGAAACTCCGCTTGCAAGGCACAAAAGCGCGCACGGTTTATTTGCGGCGTAGCATTTAGACGTTAGACTGGGAGGCCTCCCTTTGTGGTATGGAAGATCTTTAAAATATAAAAATAAAAGAAAGGAGCCGCCGGTGAAAAGAACTTAAAACACATATAAGGCAGCTCCCCCTTCTCTTTGCGCTCCAGAAGATAGTGCGCACTACAGGGCTGAAGTAGCCAAGACGCGACCAGAAGAGAGTCTTAGGCTCCAGTCCTATATACTTGCTTACTCCTGAGTCTAAGCGTGCATTGTCCTGTTCACACTGTAAGCCGCATTGAACCCAGTGAATATACATACATAGACCGTGTATTTCCTGCCTTTGTGTACTTACTCTAGAGTAAGGCTTCCTGAACCCAGTAGGTCTTAATTCTGAGTGTACATGCTTAGGTTTGGGTTCTACAAAGCATTTCAGATACTTGCCAAGGCTGATTAGTACTCCTTTCTGATTCATGGAAGGCTGCACTCCGGCGAACGCTTCCTTAGGATCAAGTCCTATTGAACTCCGCTAGGCTTCCTTCCTTGTCAAATACACAGGATCCGCCGATCCGGCTTGAGTAGCACCTAACTAGCATGAAACCCAGGAGGAGGAGGAGTGCTGGAGAGGATCCTGCCTTTAGAATGCTTCTTCTTCCCAATGTCTTTTGGATCGGGTGGGTGTGAATGAGGACGTTAAAATCCCTTAAAGCAGGGATTCTATTACTGGTTCCAATCCAGTCAAATTTAAGCCCTCTTCCCCTCTTTGGTTTAAGGTAATTCGAGGCTGTCCTATCCTATACTATACATGTTTAGTCAGAAGCAAGCCCTCTGTTTTCACTGGGGCTTACTCCCAAGTAAATGTGCGTGTTAAGTCCCATTGAACATAGCAGGATAAACAGATATAGGGGTCGGGCTGCACAGGAAGATAGCTGGATATTTCTTCGATTTCTAGCATAATAAATAAATTGCAGCGCAATCTTATGCATGTTTACTCAAGGAGTAAGTGGCAGCGTGTTCAGTTAGGAAGGATGAATGACCGAGACGCAGATCACGCCATCCGTTTACGAACGAAGGTGTATATAAGCCTTTCTGAAATTTCACATCAATTGCAATGGTAACCGAATGTGCGGCTTTATTTGCCTCCATTTGTAAAATAGCTCTGCTTAAATAGACCCTGCAGCGTCTCCTCAGCTTTTCCAGAATTTATTCAGCTAGTCACGTGGCCGACCTCTTGGAAAGAAAGGCGGCTTGAGAAAACCCGCTCCGATCCACCGCGGAGATAAACTGAAGTATCGCCGTGTCATTTAAGATGATTGACATCGCGATCCAAAACCTGGAAGTCAGTTTTATTAAAATCTAGGGGATATACTTCAAAGCAAAGTTGGCCTGGATCGGAATATCACTCACTGGACTCAGGGCTAGTTCGAAGTTCGCTAGTTCGCAGCCAGGCAACTTTGGGAAAATATTAGTGGCATATAATAGGGCTTTGACAGGAGTCTTCATACTTTACATTACCGAACCAAATTCATTATTTACCAGCTAAAAGCGGTTTTCTGTAAAGGGTTCACAAGGGTGTTTACACCAGTAGTATTATTTCTAAACGCTATCTTGATTAACACTGGGAATAATAATTAGTTGCATGCAAATGACCACTGGTCCATCTGCAGATTAAATGTGGTCTCCTTTCTGGAATTTTTTTCCACGTGCAAGTGCTGTGAGGGTCGTTCTCAGCTTTCTAATAAATCTCTTGATGCTGCCCCCGCAATAAAAATAAACAGGCAAGGAAACAAATCATAACGTTTCTATTGATTCAAAATACAAGTGACATATATCACCCCCAATTCACGTTTAAGACAACGTCCCCAGTAATGAATGCCCCTCCGTGGTCCTTTAATCAGTAGAAACATCTATATTCATTAAATTCCCTTCTCAAAATAGCACTTATTTAGAGGCATTAGGACATAGACACATGTGCACTAGATGCCGTTAGGAGACACCCATATTTTTAATTTTTTAAATAAAAAAACCCGCAATTATGTAGAAGGATGTTTCACTTGGTGGAACCCAAGTACAGTGGTACCTCGGGTTAAATACTTAATTCCTTCCGGAGGTCCGTTCTTAACCTGAAACTGTTCTTAACCTGAAGTACCACTTTAACTAATGGGGCCTCCTGCTGCCGCCACGCCGCTGAAGAACGATTTCTGTTCTCATCCTGAAGCAAAGTTCTTAACCTGAGGCACTATTTCTGGGTTAGCGGAGTCTGTAACCTGAAGCGTCTGTAACCCGAGGTACCACTGTAACATCCTACCTTAAACACAAAAGTAAAGGTCAGAAGTAGGATCGGAGAGTGGTCAGTTTGCTTGGGACAGGGAAACATAGAGTCATAGAGTTGAACGAAACCCCGAGGTTCATAGTTCAATTCCTTGTGCAATAGGACGAATCCCGCCCACAGCCATCCCTGGGTGGCCTCGAACCACCAACCTTCTGGTTAGCAGCCAGGCGCACTAACCCATTGCGCCACAGGATACAAGCGCAGGGTGGGTTTCAGTTCCGTTTAGTATTGTAGCATTCTGGCTGTTCTAACCTGATCTTACGCGTAGTTACTCAGAAGAAGTCCCACCGGAGTCCAATATCATATGACCTATTGCCAAGTAAGCGTACAGTACTTAGCATCGAAAGTACTGGTTTGGCACCCAATCGTCACATACCTCTCGTGGGAGAGTTCCACCAAAGGCAATGGGGCTGAGCAGAGTGATTGAAAACTACCCACCCCAAGAGATTTAGAATTCAATTGAGTTCAACAACCAATCCGTAAAAGCAGCAGCCTTTTGCTTGACAATAATGCCAAAATCTTTGCGTCTGTTAGGACCAACCAAAACGTCACGACATGGTGAGCTATAGAGAAAGTGGCTCACTTGAACTCAGGAGGGCATGCTTTCCCGTAGAGACGCGCGAGGTTGTATCCAATGTTAGGAAAGGTAAAGGGACCCCTGACCATTAGGTCCAGTCATGGCCGACTCTGGGGTTGCGACGCTCATCTCGCTTTACTGGCCGAGGGAGGCGGTGTACAGCTTCGGGTCATGTGGCCAGCAAGACTAAGCCACTTCTGGTGAACCAGAGCAGCGCAGGGAAACGCCATTTATCTTCCTGCCGGAGTGGTATCTATTTATCTACTTGCACTTTGACGTGCTTTCAAACTGCTAGGTTGGCAGGAGCAGGGACCGAGCAACAGGAGCTCACCCTGTCGCGGCGTTTGGAACCACCGACATTTTGATCAGCAAGTCCTAGGCTCTGAGGTTTAACCCACAGCGCCACCCGTGTCCCTTATCCAATGTTAGGCCCATGGGAAAAAATGCACATGGCTAACCTGAGTAAATTTATTTCACTGGGTCTGCTCTGTGTCGAAGTTACTTGACGCCCACTCAGGCATAGGATATGGGTGCCAAAGTGCTTCCCCCTGACTAGTTCCCGTCCGAAGTGTGTTTCGAAATGGTGGGGACGGGGAACTGATATCACCCATCCTGAGCAGTTCCTTGGAAGTTAAGTCCCACTGGTGGCACTGACAGGGGCCTGTGTTCAGGTCGGAGTCAACCTCAATCGCCTAGTCCAGACTTCCAGTGCTAACCCCCAGCCCAGCCCCCTTTGCCCTCGCCCGTCTCTCTGCTGTGTGCACGGTCTCTAGCTTGCCAGCTGCCTTCTATTATTTTCTGTCCTGGAAAGTCTGTGGAGCTAAGCTGGACCGCTGGGGATTTTTGGCACGGGCTAGGAGGTTGCAGGAGGGAAGGGCACGACACATTCGAGCAAATGGGGAGAAAATAAGAAGAGAAAATAAATGCCAAGTCATTTAGCACAGTAGTTGTTGTTGTTTTTAGCTTCTTGGAAGGAAGGCTGCCTTTGCCAAAGACTCTTTGAACTGCATTCATTTGGGCTGTGCCAAAGAGCTTCAGTCAAAGCTGAAAGGGCTGGATGTGTAAATACTTGTAACCCTTCCTATAAAGTTATTTACGTGGGCGGAGCGGGGGGAGGAAAGAGTCTAATTGCGCGCGCGCGTATTTAAATCCTCCAAGTGAATGATTTATTTCTAAGCGGGGCTTCCTCGGTAATGAGGAATGCGAGGCATTTTATTTGTTTCCATTTTCCGCGCAGAGGTAAAACTTTTCCTAGGCTGCACTACTTCAGGTTGCAAATGGGGTCTGTTTTATTTTATTCCCGCACTCTTCTGAATGCATGCTTGAAGAATGCCTCCTCCCCGGTGTGGTGTAGTCCAGGACAAACCTTAGTTGTTAGATTTCAGCGTTCCATTCTGCAGAACGTGGAAACCGAACCCACCCACTCCACTCCCAAACTCTACCGCGCAAGACCACGATTACGCGTTGCTCCAGCCTTCGCGCGTATACTAAACAGTGGCGTAGCGTGGGGGTGCAGGGGGGGGCCCGGCCGCACCGGGAGCAACATCTGGGGGTTAGGGTTAGGGGGCGCAAATCCACGGGTTAGGGGGCGCAAATTACTTGCCTTGCCCCGGGTGCAGACAACCCACGCTAAGCCACTGATACTAAATCATGTGCACGGTGCCCACCCAGGTGCATACGAACCAACTCCTAGGGGCTGAGGTACCTTCGGGCCCCCCAATAAATATTTGAGGGTGGCCGCCCCAAAGTTGATGGACATCGCCATTCAAATAGGGCGCGAGCGTCTTGTGATCGATGATGCGGGGCAGGGCTTACCTGCCCTCTCCCCCATATTTTATTCAAGTTGGCACCTCTGCCCGGGTGTACTCTCAATCAGGGTGGTAAATAGATGGATTCCATCACCTCCTCATCCGTCCTTTCAGCCAATCATTGGGGCCTCGTCACGTGGGGATTCTGTCCCGGACTCCTCTGGTCATGAAGTGGTGGTGATTAATGAGCGCAGAGAGGACCATTGTCTAGTGCTTTCGGTGGGGCAAAGCCATCGGTGCCAAGATGCCTTTGATCAGGGGCACCACACCACCACTTAATGTCAGGAGATGGAAATCCACCCATCCGGTCCCAATCCGGATCAGCTACGTCAGGAATGTCCAAAGTCCCTTTCGGGGGCCTAATCCGGCCCGCTGGTCGGTTTAATCCGGTCCCTATGGCAATTTATTACCTGTGGTTAAATCCTTAAAAAAACCCCTCAGCAACTTTGGTTGGCCCTTTGGTCGGCCATTCACTTCATCAAATCTGGTGAAAAAAGTTTGGACACCACTGACATACGTAGACTAGGCAAAACTCTCTCTTTTTTGCCAATTATTTTGTATTGATTTTCCATTTTTTAACCCAGTTATACAAATTATGCATATTACACACACACACAAATTAATACAATTCATGCAAAACAGAGTCAGCTTGCTATAGGAACCAAAAGAGCTCTGGATCCCAGATCCATTCATTTAAAACCCTGCCGTGCTGGTCTGTGGTGTGACAGAAGGAAAAGAAGAGGCTCCAGTACTGTGCAGAGAAGAAATACAGCAAAGGCAACGGCCTTGTGCAGAGTTAGGATACTTCACTGGTCTTCCGCGCTTGTTGCTGCAACAAAATTCTTTTCTAGAGTGCTACGCTAGAACGTTGTGGCAGAACCACCCTTCTAACCCTTGGAAGCAGCGGTGCCAACTTGAATAAAATATTGGGGTGGGGCCCTCAGGTAAGCCCCGCCCACATAATCAATCACATGACATGGGGCGCACACACTGTTTGAATGGCAGTGTCCATCAACTTTTGGGGGGAGGAGAACCCCTCAAATATTTTAGGGGGGCAAAGGGACCTCGGCCCTTAGGAGTTGGCTTCTGTGCTTGGAAAGCAGATTTATTGTGGCACACAAAGTTCGTGCCACAATAAACCTGTTCAGGCTGCTTTTTCTTATATACAGCAGTCCACGATTAGGGTGGCAGTTGCAGTCACCTCTCCCAAACCACCCTGGCAGAAACATTGCAGCTTAAGAAAAGGAAGCCCCCGACGTCTTTCACCAGGCTCCGTTTTGCCTTCCAAGGCGCAGAAACCAGACTCTTTCCAAAAACCAAACAACCTCCCCTAACCACACACAGCACAATGGTTTAAAAAATAAATAAATCAAGAAGGTTCTGGCTTGGAATGGCAAACGTTTGCCAGCAACAACACCAGGCCAGGCACACTCTTGGAAAGAGTCTCTTCCTCGCGCAATCCCAGGGCTGGGAGCCTGAAATCGAACAATAGCGCGCAGGAGTGCGGGGTTGGGAATCGCTCTTCCCACTCTCGCTTCGCTGCGTGGCCCGAGACGAGTTGGCGGAGCCTCTTTGTGCGACCACGTGGCAGGCACTGCGCTCATTCATTAACCCAGCGCCGCCTCTGGAAAGGCGCGAGAGCTTGGCCAGGTCTCCGCTACTTTGGGGGCCTCAGCTACTTTCATCAGGAGAGAGACTGAATGGTAAGTTGATCGCCAGCAAGAAACAAATCTCTTCTTTGGTTATTACCAAGGGAAGTCGCGTTTCCCAGTGGGGAAGGAAGGAGGGCTGTGTGTTCTTCCTTACTGCTGGGAGCAGGGCAGTCGCGGTGAGACAGGAGGGCCAATGGGGCGGATTTTTTTAAAATAATTTTTGTAGTTCTATGAAGAGTTCATCAATCACTCCGTGTGTGCACTTTTCACTCGACAGCAGCCCCTCCTCCTCCTCCTCCCGCTCGCGTCCGGGGCCAGATGGAATTCAGCCAGAAAGCACGGCCAGGAGGAGCTGTCTAATATGCACCTACTAATCTCTTGACTGGGATGCGGGTGGCTGTGGGTTAAACCACAGAGCCTAGGACTTGCCGCTCAGAAGGTCGGTTGTTCAATACCCGACGGGGTGAGCTCCCGTTGCTCGGTCCCTGCTCCTGCCAACCTAGCAGTTAGAAAGCACGTCAGAGTGCAAGTAGATAAATAGGTACCACTCCGGCGGGAAGGTAAACAGTGTTTCTGGTTCGCCAGAAGTGGCTTAGTCATGCTGGCCACATGACCCGGAAGCTGTACTCCGGCTCCCTCGGCCAGTAAAGCAAGATGAGCTCCGCAACCCCAGAGTTGGTCACGACTGGACCTAATGGTCAGGGGTCCCTTTACCTTTACTCCCAAGTCCTAGTCTGTCACTCTAACCACTATACCACTCCTCCCTTAAATCCAAATACCACATGAAGTACAGCTTCAACTAACAGTTGATATGAAATGTAGTGTCATTTCAAGTATGAAAGGCTTTCTCCCCCTTCAAGGATTTCCAATACATGTCAACAAAATCCACGTGCAAAGAAACAAAATAAAAATAGGCTTTTTTGCCTATCATTAATTAAAATGCCCATGAATATGCTTTTTCCAGAGAGATGTGACATAATTTCTGCTGGCTCACCTTTCCAAAAAGTTGTATCACTTTAGGTGTTCAGCCCAACCCACAGCCTCCCACCATATGAAAAATAAAATAAATACAGAACTATTCTAAATATTCAGCGGCATCACAATCCCTAAACCTTATTCCATTAAACCCCGCTAACAGAAATAGGGAATTAAGAAGAAAATATTAACCATGACCTTTCCTTCTAATTGACATTGTAAGGAAATTGACATCGCATTTCCTTTTGCATTTCAAAAAGGGAGTTTTTGAATAATGAAGCCCTACGCACACAAATCTTGGCCTGAGTCCCACTGAATACAAGTAGACAGGCATAGGATCACATTTTAGGCTGCAGTCCTAAGCACAATTGCTAGGGAGTAAGGACCACTGAACTGAGTGAGACTTCCTTCTAGGGAAACATGCTTCTAACATGCAGTCTTCTAATAAGTCAATGGTCGAATGGAAATATAATTTAATGTAGTTAACTAACAGATTTGCTGGTTAAAAAGGCACTTGGTTAATAGGCCTGTTCCTTTTCTTGTTGCTCATCCAAACTGTACAGGGATAAGGGAAATGTATGTTACTGAAGTCCCTAATTTGCTGCACCAGCATGTGTGTACTTATGGTGGGGTTTGCCAACTGCTGACTCAGTGTAATGGGTGCCAAATGTGTCATTATAACAACAGCATTGAAGGCAGATGAACTGATAGAACACATTCTCAGAACTGGAGCATTAGCATTACTGAATGTTTCTCTGAACGCTGAAACACTCAGGATTTTGAAAAGGAGGGAAGGAAGAGATCTTACCAAAGAATTTGTGAACAATCTTTCTTTTAAGTCACTTTTTTTAAACACACACACTTTTTTAATGGAAACACCTATCTTCTCAGACATGTTTTTAAGGAGGATGTGTACGAAGTTCTGCAAAATCAGACATGGGTCATGATCCTGTACATGTTTACACAACCGTCCTACTGAGCTGAGTGGGACTTCCCAATAAGCCTGAAAAATAATCATTTTATGAAATCAGCTTTATGTCCTGAGCCATGGTTGGCTGTGAGTCCTGTAAGATCTGCTCCCTGCCTTGCTGGCCTTTTTCCCTGGGAGGGTGGACTGACTCCAGCTACAAAGCTGAAGCTACTGACATGGCCAGAAACCATATTGGCTGTGAGTCCTGAAAGACCTGATCCCTGCCTTGCTGGCCTTTTCCCACCAGGCCTGGGAAGGTGGGGCTCTGACTGACTCAAACTACAAAAGCTGCTGAACAGACTTGTGTTGTGGCATTGTTTACGGTGCTTTGTTGAGTTTTATTGTCATTGATATTAATATTAATGCTTGTGTCTTTATATTTAGATCTTCTTATGTAGAAATTGTTTCAATTTATGTAGAAATTGTTTCAATTTATGTAGAAATTTATGTAGAAATTGTTTCAATTTGGTTGTATCAAAATATTTGCAAATAAATAAAATGCATTAAAAAGTGGCTTATTTTTAATTGATGTAGCAAACATTTTCTCCTATTTCTGACATCCTTTTAAGTTTTCAAAATGACGCCTAAAAACAATAGGTTCTGAAAGATGCCATTCAGAGTCCCATGAAGCTGATGCTAGAGAAACACTAGTAAAATTTCAAAAGGCCACAGCTGAGGAAATTTTAGTAGGACCAACATTCATGTTACAAGGAAAGAGCAATTTTTTGAATTATCCAGAATGAATCACACCTAAGACCAATGATTCACATAAAGGTTTTGCTTTATTTATATTATAGGGGCATGTACCTCAGTCTGCAGCCACATTGGAATGTGAAGTGCCCAAAGCTGTTTAAATAATAAACCAGTAAAGCAACCAAGACAACAATAGGAGCTCTATATCTATCTATATCTATCTATCTATCATCTATCTATCTATCTATCTATCTATCTATCTATCTATCTATCTATCTCTATCTATCTATCTATCTATCTATCTATCTATCTATCTATCATCTATCTATCATCTATCTATCTATCTATCTATCTATCTATCTATCTATCTATCTATCTATCATCTATCTATCATCTATCTATCTATCTATCTATCTATCTATCTATCTATCTATCTATCTCTATCTATCATCTATCTATCTATCTATCTATCTATCTATCTATCTATCTATCTATCTATCTATCTATCTATCTATATCTATCATCTATCTATCTATCTATCATCTATCTATCATCTATCTCTATCTATCATCTATCTATCTATCTATCTATCATCTATCTATCTGTCTGTCTATCTATCTATATCTATCATCTATCTATCTATCTGCAAATCAATTAAATACAAAAGGCTATTGTTGCACGCCACCCCAATCTTCAAGTGGTGTGAGATTCCAGGGGTTCCAAGTGATCATCCAGGGTTCATGTTTACTTTTGGGAATGAGGCACAACAGAGACTGTGGTGTCTTTATGATATACGGTTTACTTACACATAAATACAACCTGAGCCATGATGGAAGGATTCACAGCATTAACAGCCCAAAGACTGTCCTGCTTCTCCGAGCTGGCAGCCTTGGATTCAAGCAGAAATCACCCATGGCTCTCTCTCTGCCTTTCCAGCATGAAGCTCCCCCACATCACAGCAAGCTCTGCCCTCAAACTAAGAGCTGCAGGAGGAACCCCCACTCATTTCCCACCTGGCCCAGAGCCCCCTTTCCTTTGTTCTCCTAATGACCTATCTCCCAGGTGATCACCTGAATGTGGGAAGCTATCTGGCTTGATTAGCTTCTAACATTTACTGGATCCCGGAGTTTAGAGGGGTCAGGCACTGCTGAACTTCTAACACGATTATAAATATTTAAAGGTGAAATCCTATACACTCTTATGCACACTTTTGGTAAGTCCCAGTGAATAAAATTAACTCCTGGGAAGATATGCAGAGGATTTATGCAATAGCAGTAAACATACACCCATTCCTACCTGCTTCTTGGAATCCTCTGTCAGTCTCATGAATGGTAGTGGGAACTGCCACACCTTTCCATATTGTCACAAGTGTGAGTCCCCCTGATTGTATCATATACTGTCTGTCTCCTACTGCAGCTCTCCTCCACAATATCAGGCAGTGCCGGATTTACGTATAAGCTAAATAAGCTAAACAAGCTATTCTTGGGAGAAAAGAAATGACAAACCTAGATAGCATCTTGCCAACAAAGGCCCGTATAGTTAAAGCTATGGTTTTCCCAGTAGTGATGTATGGAAGTGAGAGCTGGACCATAAAGAAGGCTGATCACCGAAGAATTGATGCTTTTGAATTATGGTGCTGGAGGAGAATCTTGAGAGTCGCATGGACTGCAAGAAGAACAAACCTATCCATTCTGAAGGAAATCAGCCCTGAGTGCTCACTGCAAGGACAGATCGTGAAGCTGAGGCTCCAATACTTTGGCCACCTCATGAGAAGAGAAGACTCCCTGGAAAAGACCCTGATGTTGGGAAAGATGGAGGGCACAAGGAGAAGGGGACGATAGAGGATGAGATGGTTGGATAGTGTTCTCGAAGCTACCAGCATGAGTTTGACCAAACTGTGGGAGGCAGTGGAAGGCAGGATTGCCTGGCGTGCTCTGGTCCATGGGGTCACGAAAAGACAGACACGACTAAACGACTAAACAACAACAAAACAAGCTATAGCTTAGGGCCCCACTCTCTTGCCCCCCCCAAAAAAAATTAAAGGAAATGAAACCTGGATGTACATTTCCAAAATATAAGATAAAAAACAAATAAAATAAAACCTACATACAGCAACAGTGTTTTGTGTTGTGTAGGCTCCTATGATGTAAGTCATGGGCCCCGCCTGCTAGCCTGCTCCCTAAAATATCACTGGTTTGCTCATTTCTCTATATAGGGTGCCTACATTCTGCATGGACTGGTTGCTTGGCAACATGTGCGAATGACTTTAGATACCTATTAGGTCCATAAATTACCATATAGCATAAATTCAACACAAAAAACAGCGACAATTTGTTGTTGAGAAAGGACAGTGAGACATATAAAGGGCCCCATTACCTTCAGTAGCTTAGGGCCTCATCAAGCCTAAATCCGGCCCTGATATCAGGCTACTTTGTGTGTGAAGAGGGAGCACTCACACAAACGGTTTAATTTTGCTGGAAGTGCTGGGATGTAAGCAACACCCCCTTTCTTGTCCTTTCTGCTACCTCATTGTGATACACATGGAGACCAGGCTCTTGTGTCTTTCTCACATTGTGTCCTGCAAGCTTTTTGTATCCCAGACATTCTTCTCACTCTTGGTCTCTTCTGTGCATCTGCACCTGCAACCTTGAGTGTTCCAGTCTTGTCTAAGCTCATTTCCTCTGTGGGAACCTTAATGCTGCGACCAGGGCTGGCCCAATACATTCTGGCACCTGCTGAGGTGAACCACAAAATGGTGCCCAGCGAAGAAGGGGTGAGTGAAGATCTACATCAGGAACAAGGGGTGAAGGTGGAGAAAGATCTGCATCGGGACCTGCTTCTCCTGTGAACCCTGCTGCCTGAGGCAGTCGCCTCACCTGGCCTCATGGGTTGGCAGGCCCGGGACGTGCCTTTGCACTTTCAGGCTGCAAACCTATGCAAAGTTGCTTGGATGCAAAGGCCGCCAAATGCAATGGGGTCTTCTTCTAAGTAAACTTGTGAAGGATCAGACTGTGCACTGGACTGCACAATGGACAAACTGTCTTTTTGTGGAAGGACACTCACAGTGGCGACTCAGATGTTGTGCACAATGCAGCTGTTGTTACTGAAATGATGTTTTGTTTTGGAAACTTACTTTCTCACACTTTTTATAGGGCAAAAATGGTTTGCCGGGGAGAAAAAGCTTTCCACCCTGTCTAGCCCCATTTCCTTTCTCTAGTTCCATATTGCCTTTTGTGATATAGAGGCTGGATAGCTCAGTTGGTTTGAGCATGGTGCTGATAATGCCAAGGTTGCAGGTTTGATCCCCACATGGGACAGCTGCATTGGACTACATGATCCTCAGGGTCCCTTCCAACACTATAATTCTATTATTCTATTCCCCCCCCCCAATAAATTTTTATTTGATTTTCAGAAATATACACATACAACAAAATCAGTTCTAAATTCAAGTGTCAAGATTACTCTGAATCTCCTGACTACCCCCACTTCCATGGGTCCTTTTGAATCTATTTTCAGCTGCATATCACTGCTTCTCCAAGTTTTTGTCTTTCTAAGTTTTCCATACATTCTGTTCATTACAAGTGTATTTAAAATCCTGCTAATGTTTTAATGTGCTTACAGTGATCTTGTATACAGTGGTACCTTGGGTTAAGAACTTAATTCGTTCTGGAGGTCCGTTCCTAACCTGAAACTGTTCTTAACCTGAGGTACCACTTTGGCTAATGGGGCCTCCCGCTGCCACGCGATTTCTGTTCTTATCCTATAGCAAAGTTCTTAACCCGAGGTACTATTTCTGGGTTAGCGGAGTCTGTAACCTGAAGCGTCTGTAACCTGAGGTACCATTGTATAAATTAGAAACTTTCCCCATTCTTTTTTAAAGTTCTTGTCTTCTTGATTTCTGAGCTTCCCAGTTAATTTTGCTATTTCGGCATAGTCCATCAACTTGATTTGCCATTCTTCTCTGGTTGGGATTGTCTCTTCCTTCCATCTCTGGGCTAGTAGCATCCATGCAGCTGAATTCTATTCTACATCAGATGTGTCAAAGGACACATACTTCCTCTTCCTTCAAACCATATAGGATATTTTTAGAAGTTTGTATGTATGTGTGCCTTACTGAGGCCTTGCTTTATCACTCCAGAGAAAATCTGAACGAATGGCTATTTCCCTCACAGTAGGGCTTGCTGACCATTTGGTAAGCCATTTGTCCTCCACCTTTTCTGTTTCTTTAAAAAAATTAATCCACGTGCTTCATCATTCCTTCTTCAGAGTATATCAGCTTCCTGTATTTAAGAGAAAATAAATGTTAGCTTTCTATCAGCCCCCATCAAATTTATACCACAACATCATCAAGGAAGACAGCTTAATTTCTGAGCTATATGTATATCTGGTGAGATATACACAGTTTTTAACCTATATACGAAGCTCATTTTTTAAAATACAAATGTTCTTCAATTTCACATTTAACACTGTTAAAAATTAGAGTACAGTTCAGTCCTGCCAGATTGCAGTGCCACAGTTGCTGATGGCTAGGGGGTAAAGAATCCAGTAAATTAATAAAAGCATTATATATATGCACACAAACACATAACACACGTTTTCAACACACACTATAGCAAAGTAAACCATCAACCAGTGGTGTGTGGTTTAGGATATGTCATTTTCTTTGCCTAAAATATGTCAGAAGTGGCTTCTGGCCACATTACTGTTCCCCTATGAACCACAAAGACCACAGAAAGTTGTAATAAAGCCTTCCTCTTTATAACTACAGCCACCGTTTTATATTCTCCCCAAGCATTATTATTTTTCCTTGTTCTTTTTTAAAGCCTCATGTTTTACTAGAAATATTGCACAGGATGTGAAAACTATCATTTGGGTGCTTTTGTTTTAGCCAGGACTTTCTAGGATTTGTGGGATGTAATCCACTGGGAGCAGTCAAATACAACATTCCTTGTTTTAATCGAGTGGACATGATTAGGGATATTTCGTCCAGCCAGTCAAAACTTCCTGTTCCTCCTGGCTGGAGCATCCTTCCTTATGCATGTGATAGAAGGTGGGTGTGACCTAACCTGCCCAGGTAGCAAAAGGATGAGTCACGCAGTACACCTCCCTCTTTTTCACTTCCTTTTTTGTTTGACCAGCTTCTAGCTAGGACTGCTCTGCTTTCAGCTAGCAGAAGCACTGGGATTATTCCCCCATTTGGGGTAGATCCACATGTACATATTTGTAACTAAGTCTGCCTTCAGGGATCACACTGAAGTAAACTTCTTTATTGACTTTGAATGAGATTGTGGTGTCTATATTCTTTTAAGAGAGATTCAAGGGAACTTACCAGGAACGTACAATTCAGTCTGAGACAGATTGAATTGTATAATAGTGAGAGGCTTACACAAGCCTGCAACCAGCTATCTGCTGTGCATGTAAAAAGGGGAATGTAAACTTTGCTAAGTAAAGGAACTTGCTGGTGCAAGTTAGGAAGGATATTAATAAACAATATATCCTCTCCTGGAACCCTGAACATTCCCACAGGATTCAGCTTCAGAAATTCTTTTCACCATAAGAATGTATGAAAATAATCTGTTCCAGCATCCTATTCTTACAGTGGCCAACCAGATACCAGTGTGGCATAATGTTTAGAGTGCTGGACTGGGGTCTGTGAGATCACAGCACTCAATCTTACCTATCTCATAGGGCAATTGTGACGATTAAATAAGAAGGGGGAGAACCACGTATGTCACACTGAGCTCCAAGGAGAAAAAAGTGAGATATAACTGCAATAAAGTACATGAATAAATAAGAAGCCTGTAAACAGGACATGAATGCAATTGAACTATTGTCAGGATTCAGCCACCAAACAGGACAAACCTCAACAGAATGGCTTGACTGGATTGCCAGCATTTTAAAAAATGCTCCAGGTGAAGAGTTCGTCTTCCTCACTAATGAGTCACAGAGCAGTCAAGGATTATATAGTAGGGCATTGTTTTCAAAGAGAGCTGAACCCTGGTGTTCATTTCCCTACAGTTAGGCAATGGTAACAGGCAACGCTATAAAGTAGTAAGAATGGGCAGCTTGAAAAATGATCCGGTCTGAGATGCCATCTTTATTTTTCAGTGCTTTAGTTATATTTATGTCCCTCATTCTCAAATGAGTATAAGGCTACCTCATCTTACCCTCAGAACAACTCTGTGAGAGACAAGGTCATCCAGCGAATTTCATAGCACAAGTAGGAATATGGACACAAATTTCACCTACTACTTTGATTAGGGACGTGGGTGGCACTGTGATCTAAACCACTGAGCTTCTTGGCCTTGCCGATCAGAAGCTCAGTGGTTTGAATCCCTGCGATGGAGTGAGTTCCCATTGCTCTGTCCCAGCTTCTGCCAATCTAGCAGTTCGAAAGCATGCCAGTGCAAGTAGATAAATAGGTACCGCTACAATGGGAAGGTAAATGGCGTTTTCGTGCGCTCTGGTTTCTGTCATGGTGTTCTGTTGTGCCAGAAGCCCTTTAGTCATGCTGGCCACACCAACCTGGAAAAGCTGTCTGTGGACAAAATCTGGCTCCCTCGGCCTGAAAAAGATATAAGTGCTACAACCCCATAGTCGCCTTTGACTGGACTTAACCATCCAGGGGTCCTTTACCTCTTTTTTATAGGACTAATGGCTTATCTTCCAATATATGTACAGCACTTAGAAGTGTTTACGTGCTTTGTATGCATTATAAAATAAATAATAATAATGTACCCCCACACTAAGTTACAAATGTGTGTGTGTGTGTGTGTGTGTGTGTGTGTGTGTCTCCTTTTGAACAATTTGAATGATAAATTAGTTAAGTTAGTTAAGTCAGCTAGTTTATATCTTCTTAGCTTAAAATCACAGAATTGGAAGCAGGGACAGTCCGCCCATGAGAGACAATGTGAGGTGACCGTCTCATGCAGCAGGATCCCCAGGGGCAGCAGATCCCAATGTAGATCCTTATTCCTCCCTTGTTCCCAATGTCAATTTTCGCTCACCTCTTCTTTGCATTTTGTGGTTTGCCGCAGGTGCCAAATTGCATTGGGCCGGCTCTGGCTGGATAGGACACGAAGGGACCCAATTTGCTAATGTTATTTATGCTTACTCAGAAATAAGTCCCATGGAGTTCAGTGAGGTTTACTTGCATGTAAGTGTACTTAGCACTGTAACCCATAGTGGGATTACTACTGAGTGGGATCACATTGTAAGGCTGCAATCCATGCACATTTACCTATAAGTAAGCCCCATTTACACAGTGAGGCTTCAACTCTATAATCACTCACCTGGGAGTAAACTCCACTGAACAAAACGGGGTTCAGTTTTAAGCAGATATGGGTGCGAATGAGCTGTGGGAAGTTTTAAGCAAACATGCATTAGATTGAAACTAAATAAAATAAAATAAAGAAATTCCTTCCAGTAGCACCTTAGAGACCAACTAAGTCTATTTCTGAAATTATTTTGCTATCAGGAATCACAAGACAGAGAAACCAGTAGGAGTTGTCCCCTGTAGAACTCATGAAAAGAGGAGGATGGGGGGCAGCCTAGAGTTAGTAGGCTCTGTCTGATGTTGGCTCTCTGTCTTCACCTACTGTTGGGCTCTCTGTCTTCTGCCCTACCAGTCCCAATGGGTATCAGTCACCATGGCAATAGAATGCAGTGTGGTTTCACCTAGCCTCTACCAGCCTTCAATATGGAGTTTCCCCCAACATGAATTGTTGTTTCTAGACTCATTTTGCAGCTTTGCTCACATTTTCACCCACCCTGCTCTTCAAGGCTGGGCCAAGACATTGTGTGTCTCACGCAGAGGAACAAATTTGGCCCTCACAAGATGCAAGGGACCCAAGAGTAGTTGAGTTATTTTGGCACTGGAGGTGGAAAATCCCAGAAGTCCTCAGGCAGTACAAGTACAATAGGAAGAGAATTAAACAACTAGCAATTTGCTTCCCTTTCATGACACCCAGAATCAGCTGCCTGAGGCAGCATCACTTTCCTCATGGTAGGGCCGGGTTTGCAACAAGGATGGAGGCTACCTATCTGTATATGGGAAGGGTCCTTTGCGGAGCCAAGTCTTCTTCAATACACGCTGCAAGCGACTTCTATACCTAAGTGCTCTCTATCATGTGGCCTTTTGTTTCTTTTACTTCCACGACAGCTGGAATATACTTCTTTGAAAAACAATCCCCCTCGGCACTAGAATGACACCAGTGCCTGAAATGACAGAAGAGTTTTGCAAAACTTCAGACCACAGTCGTAAAACCCCTTCATTCAACTGGGCCTACTGGGAATGCTTTAGAAGTAAATGGTATCACACCCGAAGCTACAGACCCTAGTTATAAACAGGCTGCTGGGTGCACACATTATATTGACTTTTTGGCATAATCATATTATTCAGAAATATTTCCCAACCAAGCTCAATGGGCTGCACTCTTTAGTAGGAAGCTGGTATAGCTTAGTGGCTAAGAATCTGAGCAGCAGTTCAATGAATCATTGGTTCAGATCTCATGTTTGCTATCATGGGTGTACGTGGGGGGGAAGCTGCCCCCGCATCAAGTAAATAAATAAAAACACTTAACTAAAAGTAATAATAATTATAATATTTGAAACTGAAATGCTCGCTGAGGTCACTTGTACCATTGAACGGTCATTCAGAACCTTCTGGAGAGTAAAGACCTGACAATGGACTTTGCTTACTGAATGCGCACAGAAAAGTTGCATTGGGGAAAGGAGGAATTTTGAGAAGGAAGTGCTGAAAAGGCTTTCAGCAAATCCAAGAAATCTTGTTTTAATTTAGATTTTAAAAAAAATAAAAAACATGTTCTTTGTAATTTTGCAAAATATACTCGTTAACCACATGAAAGGTACTCCCTGTTGTTCGTTTCTTATTTAACTTGCTAGTTTTCAAATGACTGAAGATTTTGGCAGATTTTTCTGAGCCCTTGGGTCAAAAGAAAATGAGCCAGACAGAGAATGGTGACAGGTGGGTTTCCTGCCGTCCCTAACATAACTCCTGGCTATGCCCATGTTTGCTATGAGTTCACTGGGTGGCTTCAAACAATCCAGTTTCTCTCCACCTCAGCTCCACGTGGGGATAATAATACTGACCTTATAACAGGTTGTTGGAAAGATAGCAATGCAATTACATTGACGTGAATACTCTAAAACTGCAATAGGTAAACTCGGCCCTCCAGATGTTTTGGGACTACAACTCCCATCATCCCTGACCACTGGTCCTGTTAGCTAGGGATGATGGGAGCTGTAGTCCCAAAACATCTGGAGGGCAGAGTTTGCCTATGCCTGCTCTAAAACAGGGATGGGGAACCTGTGGCCCTCCAGTTGTTGCTGGGCTAGAACTTCCTTCATCCCTGACCAGGCTGGCTTCTATGATCCAAAGACATCTTGAGTTGGAGTCCAATAAGTTCTGGAGGCAGGACTGGTGTGTCCCATTTGGTGCTTGAGGTGAAATGGGAAGTGCCACCCTGCCCTGCCGCTGCCTCCGCTGCACCACGCCACCTGCTATGCCACCTGTGTGGGTGCTGTCTCAGGTTTCTGCCACCTAAGGTGGCTGCTTCATTCCACCTCATGGGTGGGCCAGGCCTATCTAGAGAGCAGCATGCTTTCAACCCAAGCCATACATGCTAGGCTCTAGGGTTGCCTATGATTGCAGCCTTATTTGTATGGCAACAAGTTGAAAGCTGTGATTGGCTTGCAGCATAAGGCTGGCTCCTTACCCTGCAGGAGCACCCACAGAGACCAAGAAACTATAAAAACAAGTGATGCCTCTATGATTTAGAAGCTCTGTTAACTGATAGTCTGATCTTATTGTTTACACCAAAGGAAATGTGTTCAGTAGGACTTGATCCCATGTTTGCATTCATAAAATAGCAGTACTGATCAGAAACAGAGTTCACCAGTGCTCAACTTTGCAATATGTACACTCAGCCAAGCATATGTGAAGTTATGACGGAGAGGCTTTGAGCATGCTCTGCTGGTTATTCCATGCATAGACATGGCTCCCTTTGCAGCGGGGCACTGCAGGGTTTTATCTGTTATGGCACCCCAATTGAAGACCTTGCTAACATTAGAGGTAGGGCCTACTCCCTCACTGATATCACTTCCCCCCCTGGCCTTCAGGGACTGGTGAAATGGCTAGCTATTTCGTTAGCTGTGGAATTTGTGGGATGTGATCCATGAGAGGCAGACAAGTACAGCATTCCTTGTAATGCTAGAGAAGACATGCGAGGGAATGTTTGGTCCAGCCAGTCGCAACTTCCTGTTCCTCCTGGCTGGAGCATCCTTCCTTTTGCATGTGATAGAAGGCGAGCGTGACCTAACCTGCCCAGGTAACAAAAGGACGAGTCACACAGCACACCTCCCTCTTTTTGACTTGCTTCTTTGTTTGACCAGCTTCTACCTAGGACTGCTCTGCTAGCTCTCAGCTAGCAGAAACACTGGGATTATTCCCCCATATGGGGTAGATCCACATGTGCATATTTGTAACTAAGTCTGCCTTCAGGAATCCAACTGTGAACTGATGTGAGTAAACTTCTTTTATTGACTTTAAATAAGGTTGTTGTGTCTATATTCTTTTAAGAGGGATTAAAGGAAATTTGCCAGGAACGTACAATTCAGTCTGAGACAGATTGAATTGTATAATAGTGAGAGGCTCACACGAGCCTGCAACCACATATCTGCTGTGTATATATAAAGGGGAATGTAACTCTCCTACATAAAGGAACTTGCTAGCGTAAGTTAGGAAGAATATTAATAAACAATATATCCTCTCCTGCCACCCTGAACACTCACACAGAATTATGTACTGCTAAAAATTGTTGGACCAATTATTTATGTTTATTGATGATTTTAAGGTTTTATTGTTGATACTGGATATCAACCTGGGAAGCTTCGTTGAGATGCAGTTTAATATTTTCTTTCTTTCTTTCTTTCTTTCTTTCTTTTAAAAAATATATATTGAAAGTTCAAAAAGTACATAATTATATGTGCACTAAACATTGTGAGACGTAAATAAAAGAAGAGAGTAAGAAAAAGAGAAACAGATCCCATGTAGAAGGGAAAATAAAGTGGGGAGGGGGAAAACTCCCAAAATGTATACTTTACAAGGTGGTTATTGTACTTCACCAGATCTTAACCCAGTGCTTTTATTTGGGGGTGGATGGGGCGCAGGGGGGCACATACCCCTAAACATTTTGTGAATCTAATGAGAGTACCCATAAACATTTTTTTAAAAAAGAAAAAAGCACTGTCTTAACCTATCACAGTATTTGTAAGAATGGATTCCACATATCATTGAATTTGTCCATGGCAAGTCTGTGTTTATTTTTCCAATTCAACAGTATCAGTCTTTTTGCTGTAGCCAGGGCACGAAAAGTCCACTTGTATTGCCTTTTTGTAAGGTTCCATGTGCTGGGTATATAATTCAAGAAGATATTTTGCTCTGTAAATGTAAGATTGTTCCATAAAGTTCTGGGTGATATCCAACTGTCATATCCAGAGTATGATAAACAGTGGATATACAACTAGTACCAAAACAACGACTTGGAATACATTACCCTTACTACTGAAGCAGACATCCCTCTCCAGGGAAGGCCTTCTATGCAGGGTCCAAGACATGGTTTTCAATCAGGTGTGAATGTCAGCTCTTCTTTTTCTGAAACTACTGATTTTAAATACAAAAGACTGAGGGGTGGGGGGGTCTTCTTGTGGGATGTGAAACACAGAGCAGTCAAATACAACATTCCTAGAGTGGCCATGTTTGTACCAGCCAGTTGGAACTTCCTGTTTCCTCCTAGGCTGGGACAAACTTCCTCCACATGTGACAAGAGGTGGGCGGGACCTTACCTGTGCAGGTAACATAAGCACAGGGCTGGCCATCATCTCTCTCTCTCTCCTCCATCTTGCTTTCATTGTAGAAGCATCAGCTGCTCAGCCTGAGATGCTCTCTTGGCCTCCAGCCAAGTGAGGACAAAGGAACTATCTCCTTATGGGATAGAATCCAAGCGTATATATTTTGTAACTTAAGTCTGACTTCTGGGATCCATCTGTGAACAGAATGTGTGAGTAAACTATTTTATACCAAGACTGTGTCGTGTCTATTCTTTTTAGGAGGGAATAAAAGAGAATTACCAGGAAACTTATTTTAGAGACTTAAGCAAGCCTGGCAACAAGTTATCTGCTGTGTAAGTTTAAAAAGGGAATGTTACTCTGCTAAATTATAGAACTTGCTAACACAAGTTGGGAAGGATATTACTAAACAATATATCCTCTCCTGCCTCCCTGAACATTCCCACACTTCTTGCATAGACACCTGGATTCAAACACAACTCCAAAGCAGAAGTTAGACATCATCAGAATTATGCTTTGAAAAGCCAGTACTTTGTTACTGCTTAGAAACAAATCAGGATGATCATCTGAAACTTTGGGTGGGAAGGGAGTAATTTTCTGCTGCAGCAGGAAAATACCCCCGCCTGCCCCCCCCCGCAAAAAAAAACAGGGAGGGAGGAAAAAAATTCGCCATTTGTAAGCCCACTTCCTTTCTTTTCTACTATGCCAACTGAAAGCAGTCATTAAAGCAACAAGGCTGTTATTATTATCAAGGGAAACAAGAAATCCCATTAACATCGCGAGGCCTCAGATTCACTTGCAAAGACCCGCAGAGCACTTACTGGCTGGCCGAGGACCATTAATAGCTGCTCCGTACAGTAGCGCGCATTGTTGACACCATCCTGATCTGTTTTGGCTTCCGGATGCTTTTTAGCCTAGCGCAAAGAGGCATTCGAAAGCGCACGCGGGGGCGCCGGGGGTGGGGAGAGAGAGAGAGATGATGTGCTTCAGTTCTCTGAGCAAAGACAGAAGGAAAAGGTTGCAGCGAACCACCCTCACTCCGATAACTTAGTTTCACTGGAAACCACAGTGCTTCCGTTCACATCACGACAGGGGAGGACCCAGGACTTTAGACTGAGTGGAGAACTTCTCCCACCCCACTCCTCTTCGAACTACAGCTGCTGCAGAGTGGAAGCACCTGCTCTATTATGTTCCGGAAGAACCTCGAGTCCCGTCTTAATGTCCAGCCTGGCAGGACGAGAGCTTACCCGTCTTTGGCCGGGCAGGGCAGGATGGAAAGCGGCAGCGGTGCGGGAGCGCGCCAAGGTTTGGAGCTCCCCGCCCCAAACTGGAGTGAGGGAGCGATTGCTGAAGAATTGGCTCAGCGCAGCCCTGTTCAGGCTCTGCGAGGAAAGCAATTCCAAGAAGTTCAGGTTGACTCCCAAGTCAACCCAAAGAAGACTGTAGGCTCGTCAGCCTGGAGGTGGAGGAACCCCGAGCCGAGGTTATTTGATATCCGCTCTTTGGGAAGCGAAGCCAGAGGTGGAACCGAACAAACTATTCAGCCTTTCGCTCATCAGTTAGCATAGAGGACTGCCTAAGAGAGAACAGTGTCAAAGGATGTGTGTGTGTGTAGCTGGGGCAGCGGTGCCAACTTGAATAAAATATTGCGGGGGTGGGTCCGGTAAGCCCCGCCCTGCATCATCACGGCGTTCATCATGGGGCGCTCGCACATGAATGGCAATGCCCATCACCTTTGGGGGCTCGGGTCCCTCAACTATTTTATTGGGGGGACGGACACGAAGGGACCTCAGCCTCTAAGAGTTGGCTCCTATGAGGTGGAGAAGATAAATGATTGCTATAGCAGTTTTTAGAGCCCCGACCCTATTAGGTGCGCCTAAATTCATCAGTGAGCATTAAACAGGATTAAAGTCCCACTTTTAAAATTAATATTTCATTTCATAACCATTCCTGTTAGATGTTGAGACCACAGCGATTTGGCCAAGGCAAGCGGATAAAGAGAGGATTCTGTCTGGTAATCCCGTCCTAACTCTGAAAGCAAGTTCTGTAGAGTTCACTGACATCTACTTTCAGGTCAAGGGGACCTCTCTCTCCCCGCGCCTAAACTTAACACCAGACTAGTTCTCACTTATTTTCCAGCCTAGAATAACCTCTGACTTGGAGCCTGAACACGAGCACTCTTCCATTCATTCTTGGGGTGGGGTGGGCGAGACGCTTAATGGAAGCGGACTAGTTAGTTACCCTCCCTCCCAGCTGCATCCCAGCCCTCCTTGCCCTCCGCGCGCGCCTTATCCCTTGTCCCAGCGGCTTATCCCTTGCTGAGAAGGCTCGCCCGATGGACTTGGGTGGTGATCCCGTTTGCACAAAGTCAAACTTTGGTCAGAGTCCCCTCTCCGTAAAAGCAACCTCATTCCAGCGCTAATGAGAGAAACGGGTCTCTTACCACACTTACCGGGGTCTCTCTCTCTCTCTGGGTCCCTAACCCTTCTCGGAGGCTCAGGCATGACTAGGCACCTCCCTGTGCCCCCGCCCGCATCGCTGCTGCTGCTTCCTGCATCAGCTTCTCCGTTGGCAAAGTTGTGGCTGGTGATGCCCGGGACGGGCCGGCTGCATCCCAGGTCGCGCGCCTAACTCGCGGCTCCCATTGGCCAGCCGGCGAGCACGTGCCAGCTCCCCTGGCTCTATATTAGGGCACTTATTTACCCTCCCAGCCGGCTTTACCATGGTTGAGGGAGGAGGAGGTGGTCCAGAGAGCGCAGCGGGCGCGGTGGCTGCCTCGTAGTCGCCCTGCTGCCCCTTCTCCGGCGCGCTCTCCGCTTGCTCAGGGACCCGCCATGAACTCCTTCCTGGAGTATCTCGCGCGGGGCGGAGATGGCTTGAGCTTGGCGACCAAATTCGGGAGCTCCGAGCCCGGTGGCGTGGCTCTGCGGCCGCCCTGTCCCCTGTCCGCGGGCGGGGAAGGCGCCTACCCCACGCCGGCGGCAGGAAGCTTGCCGGACTTCTCCCCGCGCTCGGCGCAACCGCAGCAACAGCTGGCGCCTTGCGCCCTGGCGCGCAGCGCTTTCGCGGCGGCAGAGTACAGCTTGCTCCGGCCCGAGGCGCCTTACGCGGCCCCCGGCGGCCCAGACGAGGCCGGCGCTCCCCTCCACTACGCCACCACGTCTATCTTTGCGGGTGGTGGTGGCGGCGGCGGCGCTTACCTCCAAGTGGACTACGGCGCGCTCAGCGACACCTTCCAGCCTTGCGCCAAGGATGCGCCGCCCCCGCCGCCCCCTTCCTCGGACTTCTGCGTCAAGGCCGGCTCCCGGATCGCGCTCAGCACCTTCGAGTGGATGAAAGTCAAGAGGAACGCGCCCCCGAAAAGTAAGTGTCGCGCCTTGGGTGGGCGCGCCAAGTGAGCTGTGGGCTGTCCAATACTCGGGTCCTAGCGTAGGAGGCAACTCTTAAGAGTCCCTTCGCCCCCCAAAGTTAATGGGCATTGCTATTAAAATGGTGTATGCGCGCCACGTTTTGTGATCTATTACGCGGGGCAGGGCTTACCTGGGCCCCCAATATTTTATTCAAGTTGGCATCCTTGGGTCCTGGGTTCTGAGCCTGAAACCGACATGTCCCACCTCCCTCCTGGTTCTGCGCTGGTTAACTCGGAAGTGAGCGCCACTGAACTTCGTGGGGCTTACTCCCAAGTACCTGTGCAATCTTCCATTCTGGAAACAAGTACTGCTGATGTTGACGGTACTTTTCTTCCATTCAATGGAAAAGGGTTTTAAGATCTGGCGGGAAATGAAAGGAAACTTGTTCAACCCCTCGTAAAGCATGGACCTGGGGCTTTCTTTTTCCCCGATGTAAAAGAGCCTTTCCTGAACTTGGATCGCTTCCATCTACCTGCTTCTAAGGCTGTGACCCTAAGCGCATATCTTTGGAAGAGCAGCTGGGTGAAAGCCAGGAAACGCGTTTGGGGTGGGGGTTCTTATTGCTTAACATAATTCATGTTCAACGGACGTGGCGCACGGTGCGCATCCCCACTTTGTCAAGCCACATTGACTTTGAAGTTAAAACAAGCACACGTGGCGGTTCTTCAGCATAAGCCAATCCGGGTTTCATAGAATTGTAGAGTTGGAAGGGACCCTGAGGATCATCTAGTCCAACCCCCTGCAATGCAGGAATATGCAGCTGTCCCATACGGGGATAAACCGGCAAACTTTGGCGTTATCAGCACTAAGCTCTAATCAACAGACCTGGGTGCGTTCAGACGCTGTGTGGTTAGAACCAGCGCCAGGTCCCATGATTTGGGCATTAATTCCCTAACAGTTCCCTAACTCTCTTCTTACCCCATAGCAGGCAAGCTCTCCACCTATGGATCTCCCAGCCCTCCCAGTGCTGTCCGGACCAATTTCAGCACCAAGCAACTCACGGAGCTGGAGAAAGAGTTTCACTTCAACAAGTACCTCACCCGGGCCCGACGCGTGGAGATCGCCAAATCCCTGGGCCTCAATGATACTCAGGTGAAGATCTGGTTCCAGAATCGGAGGATGAAACAGAAGAAAAGGGAGCGGGAAGGGATGGTCGTCCCTTGCGCTGCGGTTCCTTTTCACAGCCCCACCTCCGAGTCGAGCCCGACACAGCCAGCGATGCGTTCTGCTCCCTCTTCTCCAGCCAAGGGCTCGCCCTGACGGCTGTGGAAACACAGAGTGGCGTTAGGAACAGCAGGAGGCTGAAAAGACTCAAGAGAATTAAGCAACAACAAAAACTCCAGATAAATTCGAAAGCTCTGAATGGTGTTAAATCGTGCACATTCTAAGATGAGGGGATTGCTTTGTTTTATTTAGAAAGACAATCATTGCACTGATGTTGTTGCACTCCCCTTGGGGAAAAGGCTGGCTTTATCACGTGTAGAATGAAGGACGTTTGCTGCTTTTACGCAGAACTCGCTCAAGGCACAAATGGCACCGTCTGACTTGTTTACATTTTATTTATTTGCATTTCAGGGAAAGCTGCTCTTAGGCCGCTGTGTGCTGCTAAACTTTGTGATTGGCCTTGCTGAGTTTATTTGACCTTAGGCTTGCTTGCTCACGAGGAAGTCTCGTGGGAAATACTACGGGCAGAAGATCTTAGGCTTGCTCAGCTGGACCTCTGATTGTTTTGAATCTTTGTGTGTTTTCCTTTTTTGTATGTGTTTTGGAAAGAACCCAAGGGTGTGTGTGTGTGTGTGTGTGTGTGTGTGTGTGTGTGTGTGTGTGTGTGTGTTGGTGTTGTACAAAAGAAACCAAAGATAGAGAGCCATGTGCTTCATAAAAGGGCTGCTCTCTCGCCTTTGAAAAACTTTCCTTTTCAAACGTTAGGCCTTGGTTCGAAATGTCTTTTGAAATACTCCAGGGCTTCCCAGTGCTGCTGCTTCGAGGTGCCTGCATGTAAACGCAATCATTAGCTAGAAAGCCGTGGTGGGGGACTTGAATTCCTTTTGCTTTGGAGGGCTCGGCTGTGGTTCTAAACAAATCTGTGCTCTCCGGAAACATCCGGCGCAACCAAGTGAGGCTTTCAATAAGCACGTTGGCTTAAGATGGGTTTCCAGTGTAATTAATGTCGTGCCGGTTTTTTTGTTTTTTAATATAAATACTGGTTTTAATTTTTCATTAATAAATGCAATTTCTTAATGTTATGTAGCAAAGCAAAGAGATTCTGAGATGGATGGACTTCCTTTCCATTGATTGTCACTCTTTGCTTTTGGTTTTGTGTTGGCTCAGCAAAATGCTTCTCTTAATTAAGTTTTCAGCTGGTTTCTCAAAACAAAGAACTTCTCTTTATAGTTCCTCAAATAGCCCGCGAGGTTCTTTCTTCCATTCCTTTAACAACAACTCCTCGCGAGGCCTATTTTAGTTTTTCATGGCGATCCTTCGTGTGATAAAAAGAAGTGGAAAAGAAGGTTGTGGAATAACAACCAAAGTTGGCACGGGGAGCTGAGGAGTAAGGAGGCAAGAAAAGGCCTCTTCTGATTATAACTTCCAGGTAACTCCTAGACTTGGATAATCTTAAACTGGTGTCCTGGTAAAGACCTTCTGGTTACGATATTGGCCACTTGATTTAGTACAAAGTCTTCCACATTGCCCCTTAGGAATTCGAAGATAAATCGCAGAGTAATCCTAACCATGTCTACTCAGAAGTAAGTCTTATTGGATTCAATGGAGGTTACTACCAGGTAACGGGGTTAGGATCTGCAGCCTCTCCCTCCCCCCACTTCTCTTTGTGTATGAATATAGGGCGGGTTTGTCAGTTAAATAATGTATCCTGCCCTTGCCCCTTAATA